>NC_046197.1:21817618-21959113 GCF_011004875.1 Balearica regulorum gibbericeps
GAGAAAAGAAGGCTCCGGGGAGACCTAATTGCGGCCTTCCAGTACCTGAAGGGGCCTACGGGAAAGATGGAGAGGGTCTGTTTATCAGGGAGTGTAGTGACAGGACAAGGGGGAATGGGTTTAGGCTGAAGGAGGGTCGATTTAGATTAGATGTTAGAAAGAAATTCTTTACTGTGAGGGTGGTGAGGCACTGGCACAGGTTGCCCAGAGAGGCTGTGGATGCCCCATCCCTGGCAGCGTTCAAGGCCAGGTTGGATGGGGCTTTGGGCAACCTGGTCTAGTGGAGGGTGTCCCTGCCTGTGGCAGGGGGGTTGGAACGAGATGGTCTTTGAGGTCCCTTCCAACCCAAACCATTCTATGATTCTGTGGTCTGATTTTCTTTTGGTAGATGTTACCTTAATTGCTGTAAGACTTCCTTAATCTAGTGGTGGAAAAAAAAGAGGTACAGAACTTGAGTATCATAAAGTTGTCTTAGTAATATTAGCTAATCACCTGGTTGTAAGCCCCATGTAAAAAGTCAGTGGAAAACTTGAATGCTGTGCTGCACGTTCTCAAACCCAGCTACATCTATGTACTAGTAGCTCATTGTGCTTACGAACCAACATCAGTGGGGGAGAAAGATCTTACAGATCTATCTGTGCTGGAGAGTGTGGTGTATTGAAGATTGAGTTGACACAGACCAAGTTACTACTACAAGCAGTCTGTCTATGGCGTCAGAGTGCAGTGCAAACTTACTCTTCTGCCCCACCATGATATAAATTTATGATCAGTCCTTGAGCATCTGTGACAAACTGCTGTAGTAGCTCAGACTGTTTTAAAAGTAATTTCTATTTAGGTGTCATCTTCAGCTTTTGTCAAGTCTACATTCCAACTATGCTTTTGCATTTACTGAATTTATTTAGGTTCTTGATGCAAGCTGGGGAGACTACATATGTGCAGTTAGCTGAAGTTGGTGGTCTTCAGCTTGAGCAGCAAAGACCTGACTCCTTTTTAATGGATTGGGGAAAAAGAAAAAAAAAAAAAAAAAAAGCCTGGTTTGACCCTCAGTTTTTGAAGGTGTTTGTAAACTGTGGATTAAAAACATTGTAAGAAAAAAAAATTAGTGATTCTTCCCCTCTGCTTTTTCCTCTTTTAATTTCTGGTCATTTGCACTTTGGGGACTTCTAGAGCTAGAAGCTGGATCCTTCCAGTTTATTTAACAGCTATGTTTCTTTTTATCTTTGGCTGTGCAGCGTAAGGTGAAGCATGACAGGAGGAAACAGGGCAAGAGACCTGTGTCCAGTATCAAAGATGTGAACGTGCAGTTTATTTGAACAGTAACAAAGCAATGTTTACTGTTCTTCTCGGTTCCTCTTCTAATATTCCTGAGCATTCTGTTAGCAGAATAAAAAAGTCTAATGAGCACAGAGCTTATGGTTTCATCAGGCTGTGTGCAGTGACCACTGCTGAGTGGCCTGAGCTAATTTATTACCTGTAATAGTTTTCACTGAGAAATAACAGTTACTGAGTGTTCATTACTTTGTATTTAATGGCATTTAGTGACAAGATGTCAACTGGTATCAATCAGTATAGATCCCTTTCTGAATTCTTTAGTCAACTCATATCTAATACCCTGGATAGAAAAGTATCTTCAGCACATTTTGTCATTTTATTATTCGTAACCTTTTCCAGATCTTTCATGAAGATGAGCAGCACAGATCTCAACACTGATTCCTGTGGGATTCCACTGGTAACTTTCCTCATTGTGAAGAATGGCCATTTATTTTTACCCTTTGTTTCCTCTCTTTTAACCAATTGTTAATCCTCAAGAGTCCCTTCATTTTTATCCTTGACAATTTAGTTTCTTTGAGTGTTTATTTAGGCTTATTGGAAACTTTGTAGAAACTCTATAGCAGGAACTTACGGAAACCTTCTAAGAATTCTGCTACGTTTGTGAGATTATTTTTTTTCTGCAAAAAACATATTCCTCATTATGTTATACATATCAATGTATCTGCAAATTGCTTTTATTATTATTGCCTTCATTTTGCCTAGTACTGAAGTAATATTTACTGGTATATAGCTTCTCTGAAATCTCTCACCAGCTGGGATCACTGTTTGCCACCTTTGATTTGTCATTGTTCACACACTTTTTCATGCAGGAGCTGATTTATGTTGCTGCATTGAAGAGTTAACCATTTGTTTCATAGAGTTGGTTTAGAAGTCAAGTGAATGACTCCTGGTCCTGTCCAAACTGATGATACAAGGAAAAAAAAAAGGGGAGGGGGGCAGGAGAGAGCCATAAAGCACAAGTTTTGCTACTTTCTGTTGTGAAAAAATTGCATAATAAATTAGAATTTGGGCTACTAACCACTATCTTCAAAACCATCCACTGTATTAGAGGGGTTGGAGGCAGCGTAATTTTATTGTTTTTTTCAGAAAGGTTTGGGGGGGTCTTACAAGAACAGATCACCAAATTATCCAATGCATGCAAGTTTGGGGAAATACCTGCTTTTATAACTTCATTTGCTGTAACAAAGACTGTCACTAAACTGTTAATGTAATTTTAATATGTGGATTAATGTGTGGATTTAATGTGTGGAATGTCCTTGATTCAGTTCAGTTCTCCTTTCCCATTCTTGATGACACTAAGAGTGTTAAGTTGCTTTTAGCAAAGGTGACCTCTTCTTTCCATTTATCTGCTACTTAAATTTATTTTTACTACTTAACAGCATAGAAACCTGGCAATTTCCCTTATAAGATATCAACTTTACTGCTATTGGAAATTTTTGGGTAGCAGTTTTTATAATTCAGCTGATTCCTCTTTAGGAATAATTGGCCTGTAGCTTAGAGACTTGGTACTAAAACAGCAGAGAGAGTGTGTGTTTTATGGGGGAATTATTTTATGTTTGCTTTGAAAGAAATGCCTACTGCTCCAGAGAAAGGTGTGAGGAACTAGGGAGATAGATGATAGCCATACAGATGTGCCATAATAGCACAAAGTACAGAAGACGTTAAACAAGAAGATAAGGTTCATGCGACATGTTCTTCGCTTTCTTACCTCTCTTACTGAGCCTTTATTTAAAAAGAAAAGTGCTCATGTAATTTCTGGGAGTAATGATCAAGGCAAAGAATGCTTATTAATGAGTTAGAGCAAAGTACTGTATCTGTTGGTTTGGGTAGGTTTTTTTCTTCCCAAGAAAAAACTTTAAATCAAGAAAATCTAGGGCTACAGTTGAAACTAAACTTTTGCATATGTGTGAACATATATATATTTATTACAATAATCATGATATATGAAAGACTATAATTTTTTAAAGTGAACTGTTTACTCTTTTTAGATAGCTTATTTGAGACTTTAACACTGTTGCATCATGATATTGCTGCAGGGCATGCATTCATCAGTGTATCTGTATGCATTTATCTGTTTAGAGCACATTAATCCTACATGTTTTCCCAAACTATAATGTACCATTTGATATGTGACTCTCTCCATTACTGATTATATATGCCGTCTGTTGCTGAATTCATCTTAACGTGTGGAGATGATGAGTCATTTTTACTGAGAAGACGTTTTGCTTTTTTCTGGGTTCTGATGGATGTCTATTGAGTGACTGTTCTTTTGCAGGTGAAGTGGATGATGTACTGGATTGTGTTTGCCTTTTTCACCACTGCAGAAACACTTACAGATATTGTTCTTTCCTGGTGAGTTCCTGGGTGGCATGGGGTTTTTTGTTGGGTTGGTGGTTTTTTGTTGGTTTTTTGGGTGGAGGGGTTTTTTGGCGCTTTTTTTTTTTTTTAAAGAAGAGTAGTGTTAAGACGCTAAGAATAAACTGTCTCTCCATTAGGCGTTTTTGATTGCTATGAAGAGTCTGCAGGTTTGTAGATATTGTGGGTAGTAGCTGCTGTCTTAGCTGTTTCTTCTGTACTTGCAAACAGTTAGGATAAATACACGGTATCTGTAAGAGGTTCTTCATCCACTCATAACACAAAGTATTTTGAGCAGCTCTTGATGTGAACTAGTACAGTTTGAGAAAAGGTGTTCTAAAAAACACTTAAAAGAAAAAAGATGGTAGAAGGAAGGGACCTGTTTTGCTTTGTGAGCCTGTTGTGTGGAGGAGCAGATCAAGTCCATGTCTGTGCTCTGAGTGGTGTTTTGCATTATGAAATTCTCTTCCACTAGTGGCGATGGGATGGAGTGGGGTGGGGGAAGCAGATTCTTAATCCTTTCAGTGCTGTGTGTCATGCTTGTCATAGAAACATTGAACAGTTTGGGTTGGAAGGGACCTTAAAGACCATCTCGTTCCAACCCCCCTGCCATGGGCAGGGACACCCTCCACTAGCCCAGATTGCCCAAAGCCCCATCCAACCTGGCCTTGAACACTGCCAGGGAGCCGGGGCAGCCACAGCTTCTCTGGGCACCCTGTGCCAGTGACTCGCCACCCTCACAGTAAACAATTTCTTCCTAATATCTAATCTAAATCTACCCTCCTTCAGCTTAAAACCATTATCCCTTGTCCTATCACTCCATACCCTTGTCAACAGTGCCTCTCTAGGTTTTTCATGTCTTCAACTGAACCTTTGGAACAGAGTATCTTCAGTTTCTTCCTTGCTTTAGTGTTTGAGCTTTGCATACATCTCTGAAAGAATACTAGTCAAGAGTTGTATTTTTTTAAAGAAACATGAAATGGCTATACACGCCTTACAAAACTGCTCAGCAGTTTTGCCTCTTCCTGCATAAAACGTTGAAAAGCAGACGGATCTAAAAAGTACAAGAGCTTTGGCTTGTTCACGTACTTAAAATGGACCACTGAAAACAGAAGTGTGTTACCGCTAATAGAGACAATAGAAAGTTTGCATTCACTTGTTTCAATCTCTGCTACTGTATCTTCCCAGAGACTTTATTGAGTAAGGGTCAGGGATGAAAGACATGCTGCCTGCTCTCTTTCATTTTGTGTGTTATCTGAGGAGTACCTACTGGAAGTTTCAGAAACTGAGCCATGAGCCTTAGCAGGAACTTGACATTTATTGAGATACGTAGTTGAAAACTTTGGAAAATGAGAGGGAAACTAATGTAATATTAACATCCAGTGGATACTCTCTGAACAAACTTCAGAATGATGAGAGTAGCTATCAGATTGTAATTTGGTGTGTTTGCAGGGCTGAGAGATGCCCTGTTTATGGAGTTTTCATGGCTATGGATGAAAGACTAAATGAGACTCGAAGAAGGTATGTCCTAGGATTCCAAAGAGGGTTCTGCTATTCTGACCTGATACATTGATTCTTTTATTTCTGAGCCTTTATCTTGCCTTTGCTCTTTCTGCCTATGCTGCTGTCTACCAGTTACCTCAGTCTGCCTCTGCTGATCTTGATTCCAGTTTCCATCTTTCTCTCTTTCTCCTTTTTTTTTTTTTTCTTCCCTCTTTCTCTCAGGTTTCCCTTTTATTTCGAGCTGAAAATTGCATTTGTGATTTGGCTGCTCTCCCCTTACACCAAGGGCTCCAGTGTCCTCTACAGGAAGTTTGTGCATCCAACGCTCTCCAATAAGGAGAAGGTACTCGCTTGTTGTTAGAAGATACTGACCTGTCTGGGAGCTGACTGACTTCTGATTCAGTTATGCCACAATAAAAACTGAAATGCATGAATCATGCTTGTGCTGACATTAGTGGATGTAGAATGATTTTGTTCCTGACAACAATGTCTGCAGCTTACTGAAAATTGTAATGTAGCCAGTAGTTTGCCTAATGCTTAGAAAGCATGTTTGGCTAACCCAGTGTCATGAGTTGTTATAGTCACTGTCAGTAGTTAAGCTTTTTGAATCACGATAAGAGCAGTGTGTTCTGTAGCCATGCTGTTTGTTCGCATTGTCAGTATAAGCAACTGCTTTCAGTTGTTAAAATCTGGAGATGGCATACTTTAGGTAGAAGTTGCAATTGTAAGCTTTCTGTAAGTGGCAGAGAAACTGCAGTTACGTGATCAATGACAGCAGATGCTGGTAGCCTGGAAAAAAGCATCCAGATGAGCTTTGGGTTCTTACGGGTGATGGTGGGGAGACTTTGTGTTTGTAACAAGGAGCTAAATGCCATGTTCCACGTTGCCTTCCTAGGAAATTGATGAATACATTACTCAGGCTCGTGACAAGAGCTATGAAACCATGATGCGAGTTGGCAAGAGAGGGTTAAACCTTGCTGCCAATGCAGCAGTTACTGCAGCTGCAAAGGTAATGCAACACCTTCTGTAACGTTTAGGAATTCCCCAGCAGTTTAGTTTTGTGTGCCAGTAGTTAGTGCTATGGGTCTGTTAGGGACGCTGGTACTTGTTGGCACCAATCTACCTTTCCTTTCCTCCAGTTTGCCTTGCAGTTAATCCCATCCTTTGACTTACGAAAAGTGGAGGGAGAGTGGAATGGATTTTGCTTTAACCTCTTCCCTGTTGGTCTTGGGAGCATACTTTTCTTTTTCCCTTCTGTTTTTTTCAGAGTAACCTAGTGGGGAATAGGGCACCTTTCCTCTTCTTCTGAATGATCCAATGTGAGGTGATCTTGGTGAAGGCGAAGTGCCCTTGAACCTAATTTTTATGTCCTCTTAGGGCCAGGGAGTTTTGTCTGAGAAGCTGAGAAGTTTCAGCATGCAGGATCTTACTCTCATCCGGGATGAGGATACCGTGCATATGCGAAGCCATGAGCCACAGTTGCACCCTTCTGGTGGGAGTCTTCTTGAAACCATTGAGGATTCAGGTACAGAGTACCCCTGCTGGGCCATCGTATGAGGCCTCATATGATGAGGTGGGGGGTGGGGGCGGGGAGGAGAGGTTCTCTGGCCTTTTCATGCATTGGGTCTTAGACGGACTACAAGATTCCAGGTTACCTGGGAGAAGTTGCATTGTCTTCCCCTAGGCCTTTCCCCTCTACTAACAGATTTCAGTACTTTTTGGGTTATCCTTCTTAAGGATTGTTGACATCTCCCTTTCATGTGGTCCTTTAGAATGGGCCATTTTAGACTTCATGTGATTTTTTTTTCCAAAGTATTTGCTAAAACTTCCTCTCTCATTCCTTAGCTTCCTGTTGCTCCTCAGGAGAGGAAAGCAGTGTGGCACAGAGGTCTAATGGAACCCCATCGGAGACTAGAACAGACCCATCAGATGAAGATGCAGGAGACAAACTTCCTAAACGTACCCAGAGTCTCAAAACTCCTAAGAAGGTGATGAAAGCTGAGGTGAGCTGGTGTGTAAAGTATTTCCAGCACAGACATTGGTTTGTGAGCTTTGTTGGAAGGCTCTGGCTTCATAGTCTCGGTCGTTTAAAAGCTGTTTGTATGAACTTTGCTGGACTAAGTCTTTGCTAATTGAGTCCTACATCAGAGGACTTGGCATCTACTTGCTATACTAGTTTCTAGCTTTTGGGTTTTTTATCATGCCTGTAAACCTCTGTCATAAGCCAAGACCCAGCTTTGCTTCCATTCAGGTTTTGTGTTGAAGGGTGGGGCATTAGATACTTCTAACGTGTTTTGTTGACCATATCCTCTCTCCTGTCTGTTACAGTCTGAATATATAATACCACTGTGATATTTATCCCTGGGACAGCTGCTTTCTCCTCATCTAAAATGCAATGGTTCTGTACCCTCTTAGGCCTTCCTGGACTTCTGCATATTAGATATAGGGAAAATGTAATTTCCCCCTCCACACCACTCCCCACCACCCCTGCTTCCCCCACTGCCCCCCCAGGGTTTTGTCTTGAAGTTTAATTAACTAGTTGTTGTTGAGCTGTCCCCTCCATATGACCATGTGATGATCCAAGATATTTACAGCCATTCAAATGGGACATGAGTTGCCTGTATTCTTATTAAAACAAACCATACACAAAAATAAATGCAATTGTGTCCAAGAGCCATTTTAGCTTAACAATTTTATTTTTTTTTTCAGCTGTTGGTGTGTTTTGTAGAATATGCATTTTGAGGTGCTGCTTTCCAGGTTTTGACTCGAACTTTTCTTGTGGTTTGATTTATACGTGATAAAATGCTTCCCTTTTTGTGAAGTTGGGGTCCTATTTGCTTGATTCAACTCAGATTCCTAATTTTGTTTTTTATTTTTATTTAAGATACAAAGTGCTATGACTGGCTCACATTGTTGAGCTTTCCAGGCTAAATATTAAATAATTTGGAGGAAAATAATTGCTTAGAGCATCATTTTAAGCCTTACTGTTAACCTGATTTTACAGTGTACAGGACACCTTTGCATGTGATTTAAGTACTCTTTGTAACAGAATCACAGAATAGTTGAGGTTGGAGGGTACCTCTGGAGATCATCTGGTCCAACCCCACTGCTCAAGCAAGGCCATCTAGACCCAGTTTCCCAGGACCATGTCCAGATGGCTCTTGAATGTCTCCAAGGATGGACATGCAAAGATGCATTCAACGTCAGCCTGGATCTTTTTTAAATTCCCAAGGCTTACTTCTGAGTTGACTCCTCTGCTCTCTTCTCTAGCATATTAGATAGTAGCAAGGAAACAAGAGGAACAAAATTTGATTCCAAGCTTCCTAGTGGGGAATTTTTAAAGTGAAATCGTGAAAAGACAGTAACAACTCTTCTATGCTGTTTATTGTGACCACAGAAATTCTGATAAAGGCTTTTGCAGGCGTATTGGGTTTTATGTTCAGTCTGTTTGGATCTTTGGTTCAGATATAGGAATTGTAGGAGGTCTTTGACTGACATCTCTGAGATTGCCCAGAAGGGCTGAATGCATCGTAGATCATAAATGCACTCTTCTTGCCAGTATCTAGAATGGAAGATACTGGAGTAAAGTGTGCAAACTAGTTCAAGATGTTTCTACATCTTTCAGAGAACAGCATTTGGGATGGCAGTCAAGAAGCAGAAAAGTTATAACAGTGAAGTGTTGTGTGAATATTAACAGTTAGAAATACTACTACGTCTAATCTTTTGTTGAGACAGCTGTCTTTGATTTTATTATCACATTTGTCCTGTTTTAGAATGTCCTCCTTTCCTGGCTGCTATTTGATGGATACGCTCAGAGTGATTTGTTTACTAACCAAAACCAAATGGAATGGTTAAATAACCTGTTTGAAACAACAGATGACACGAATAGGGTCATCATGTTGTCATTGTTTTGTCCTATTTTCATTCTGCATTCTTGTATCTTTCTGTTAGACATTTAAGTGTTAAAGTAAACTAACCTAAGATGCCTCTTTTTCTTTCTCCTCAGCTTCCAGTGAGAAGTGTGAAAGCCCGCCCTAAGAAGAAAGCTGCAGGCTCTCTTGCTTCTGGCGAGTCATCCTAAGGAGACCTCTCCCTGCCCAGCACCTGTTTCTGTCCCGGGATTTGCCTATCTCTTTTGAAGGGAAACTCCCCAAAGGAAGGGAGCTGAGATTCATGTACATAACAGATACTGCTTTGTAGAGCCCATTCCAAGGCAAGGGGGAGGCTGGGATTCAGAAAATAGAGTAGAGGATACACATCCTCAGGAATTTTCTCCTTTTCATCTCTCTGTTGAAGGGAATGCTGATATGTTTGTACATAGCCTGTTGCTTTGGAATTCCCGCTGTATAACCCTAGTTGGGGAGAATCTTTGCTGGAAGAACTGGCTAGGGTTAGAGACATCCATTGCACAGAAGCTGGAAAAATATTAGACACTGGAGTTCCGCAGGGGTGGGTGGCTCCCTAAAATGTCTTATCTTGCTCTGGGTATTCTTCTGCAGCTGTGTGTTGTTAAGAAGTGCCCATTATGATTCATCCTCCTTAAGAATGGACTGTACCTGTCATGTCCATCCCCTTTGAGAAGGTGACTGAAATTATGTACGCTGAATGGTTTTGAACATAAAGGACTAGCTCATGGGAGAAGTATGCTAGATTCCTGTTACTAGTACTGGAAGATGAAGAGATTGGGTTTTTATTTTTTTTCTGGAAGGTGAAGGGAGATAATTGAAAAACTGAGTAATGAAGAAAATGTGCTGTTACATGCACATGTGATGGAGTAGATACAGGTATCTGTAAGACTTAACAATTGAGAAGAAAAGTTGGGCATCTGTAAGATTCTGGCTCTTTTTCAAGCTGCTTGAATTTTATTTCAGGTTCTGTTGTTTGCTTTGATTCCTGTGAGACCATCAGAGTTAGGCGAGTCCCATGCAGTGGGAAAAGTTGACAGAGAGACTGTTGCTTTGACGTTCAGGGGTTGAACTGCATGTCATCCCGATGCTTGTTACTATGGACAAATTCTTGCATTCTAGTAGGTGGGTGGGGAAAATCTGGCTCAATATAGTCTGCAGGCATACTTGAGAACTTCAGAAGCCCTTATATCTCAGCTTTAGGAGATCCAATCCTCATGGCATGAGACCTGATAAATAGCTGATGTATGAATTTCACTAATTCCAGGATTCCATTTATGGGGGATAAAAAGCAGGGAGTAGGGCACAATACTGTGATTAATCAGTCCTCTTGCTTTATCCTACTGCAACTCTTGCACAAATTTTCTGTCTGACCATGTGCCACGTTTATCAATGTCCTGAGACTTGAGCAATATGTAACACTTGGGACAGAACTACATTGAATGTAGAATATGTATTGTGGGAGTGAAATTGCAGTGCTGCAGAGAAAATTTGCACCATGCCAAGCCATACTGGAATCTAATCTGTTGAACATTGTTAAGAGGCAATCCCCCGTATACATGCTAGCAGAGTCAATGGGACTTTGAGATAAGTAGGGTTCCTGCTGTTGAGATCTGTAATGGTGCTCCCCCATTATAGACATGGCTGTCTAAGTGAAGACTTGATGATATTAATCTTTGCTGAAGCTAGTTATCAGAGGAACCTGGCTCCTCCTTCCCTACTGAAGACCATTCTGAGCTCAGGTGCAGGCACTTGTTTGCCAACATCTTGCTGTCACATTTCCAAAATTACAGTGGATTCTTTACAGAGCCCAGTATTTTGCTGTTGATAATATATAGAAGCGCTTCTGCAAGTAACGTTCCACAAGTACATCTACCCTAATGAATAGCCCTTCAGAAGTTTGTAAAGTTAAAGATTAGGACTGAACTTTTTTTTCTTATTTTGCATTGTCTTGGTGGCAAGTTGTTATGAATTGACTAGGGTTTTTAGGAAACCAATTAAGTTGGATTTACTTTTATTTGTAGCTTTTAAAAATTGAAGTCTTGACAGACCATGTCAGAAACTTGCATCTCGTCAGAAATACTTGTCCTAAATTATCCACAAGACCTTATTCAGGAGCCAGTAGAAAACCCTTGGTTTGGCTTTGAGTTTCAGAAAAAAAACCCAAGTATTTTGTTCTTTTTAGTTTGTTAGCAAGCATTGTATACGTGTCTCACTAGTACGTGCAAAGCCGCGTCCTGAAGCAGGAATTCTTTCTGTTTCCAGAGGAAATTCCCCTCCATATGAGGGATAAAAATCTTTACTGTTTATGTGAAAGAGTCAGTTGTGAGGAATTGCTGTCCTAGATTTTACTGTACTGAACAAGATAGACCCATTATTCTCTATATACCAAGTATTTCTGTGACCACATTTCTTGATTATTTTTTTTTTTAATTAAAAATTTCCATAGCAAATTATTTATGTAAAGCATTGTGAGGGACTTGATTTGGAAGCCAGGGACTGTTTAGTCTCCCCTTATGCTGATCTTCATGCCTTTTACTTGTGCATGCATTGTGCTTAGTCTTGGATTACTTGGTTTTCATACAGTGACTTTCCAGAATGTTTTCTAGAATCCGTTCATTTGTAGTAACTCTTCCTGCTTTGAATCACAGGAAGAATTTCTGAAGACTCGGTTTTGGCATTTGGATTTACCTTTGTCTTCCTGAGCTAGGTCCTGTGCTAAGTATCTTTTACTTAGCATTGGTGCTTGATGTCATTAGCCTGTGGGTAAGTACGGGTCAGTCTTACTCTGGTGTTTGTTGTGCAGGGGAATTAAATGACTTCTGGTTGTAAGAGTCTGGATTAGAGTCAGGGACTATTATCTAGTGTGTGATACGAAGCTGATGATGTCAAGCAGCAGAACTTACCCAGAGCAAGAACAATGTCTTCGTATGGACACTGTATTTTCTTCTTCCAGTACACGTGTGACTGCTAGATTGTGCTCTGCTTGATCAAAGCCTCTGCAGATCTGCCACCACCTGTGTGACCTCTTAGTGAGTTTCTAGATATAGTTCTGCACTGGATGGCATGGTCTTGCATAGAAATTCTCTTGTTAATGAGAACGCTGAATGTGCTGTTTTGATAAAATGCTTTTATCAGCTGTTGTTCAGTGTTTTCAGCAGGAAATGCTGGAACGTAGTTCCTCTTCAGTATCATCTGTGGGCTTCATTGTGCAATTAAGCAAATGGTTAAATCTTCACCTAGCAGTAGAACCCATTGTGTTCAGTAAGTGTTTATACCCCTTTTGTAATATGCCTGGGCACAGAGACACACAGTAAGAGAAAATCATACCTTAAGTTGGGGGGCTATGGGGGTCCTGCAAGTATTGTCAAATTTTGCGTGCCTAAAAATTACCCTAAAATACCTGTACCATGAGATACAAAGTGGAGCCATGACTGCCTTTTGGAAAGAAATGTACCTCCACGCTTTATAATACTATGAGTCATTGTTCTGTTGTTGGAAAAGAAAATAGTGGAATGTGGTTTCCCTTCTGAGAAACTTAATGATTTGCTGCATAAAAGGGAAAAATGTTTTCTTGCTTGGCAGTATCCCCCATGGTGGGTAAGAAATAGGAAAATACAGGGGAGACTACTGTCAGGTTTCAAACCCTACGCTTCAACTAAACATCTTAATTTCTTACTGATTTTTATGGAGTTTCTGATTCTCTGGCCTTATGTTTCTGAGTCTGGGGAACTGATTTCTTTTAGACTGGATTAACTTACTTGGTAGGTAGAGGGTGTGTTAGAGAGAGGGATGCTGGTGTTCTTAAAATTGCAAAGCTTATTCTGGGGAAGCTACACCTTCCCCCGTTTTAGTGAACTGAGTTCCATTCACTGTCCTTTTGCAGTGCTGGACTTTTTTTTTTAATACATCCCTCTTTGAAGTATGACTCTCTCACAATATATGGCCAAGTCACTTCTGCCTTGAAAAGCAAGATTTCTAGAGAACCCCAACTTTCCAGAAATTGTTATTTATTTTTTGCCATCTTTATCAGCAGGAAATATAGTGCCTTAGGAGGAGAGTGGGATAACTATGGAATACTCTGCTGGTTCTCTGATCTGCACATAGCATTGTATCAAGGAGGCTTGCATGTTAACTGTGAAGTTTCGTTACGTACTTGAGAGCAGCTGTTGAAGTGAGCTAAGTTTTCCTATCTGTCTTCCAAACTTGCATATAATGCTGAAAAGCGTGGCTTATTGCCTAAGAGAGAAATCTAGGGAGGGCAAAAAAAATATTCTTATCCTTCTTTCTGATGGGGACACTGTATTGTAACATTACTCTGCTACTTGCTGGGGAGATGCTGAATCACATCTCTCTATGTACCTGGTCAGTACTATAGCTTTTCTTGCTTTACCCACTAAAAATTTGTAATGTGACACCTGGCTGCTTTCTGAGTTGCCCTGTAAAGCCAGATAAGTGGAAAACCAGCAAAGTATTCTGAAGCTATATGAGCTCATAGAATCATAGAGTTGTTGGGGTTGGAAGGCACCCCTGGAGGTCATTTGGTTCAACTTCCCTGCTGAGGCAGGGCCGCCTAGAGCAGCTGCCCAGGAGTTCCTTTGTGCTATTTGTGGACTGGAGCCTAACATTTAAGAGCTGGTACGTGCAGAAATTTGTATGCTGTATGGGGATGTGCTTTAGTGTTACTGAGGAGAAAGAATTCCCAGTCACCTTCCATCTGAAATTTGGCACTATTACAAGACGCTGTAAACATAATTCAGTCTTAAGTTTTTTATAGGTATTGTTAAGAAGCCTAGAAACTTCAGAAGAGGCCTTAAGAAGTGTGCAGAGTAACTTGTGAGAACAATTGGTTTGAACAGTAAATGAAGACAATAAACCTGCATAGCAGCTAAGAACCTGTCTTGAGAGATAGAGTGGAAAATGGACTGTGTACAGTACAGAGTTGTCCAGGAAATACCGCTGACTACTTTCTCATCCTCAAGCAGTACTTAAACTCTGTTCCCTACAGATTAGAGCCTGATTTCTCTCTTAGAGCACCTTTCTCTGTCTTACTTTTCTAAACTGGGCTTGAGCTATATGCATGGAGATTCTTGAACCTTTCATTACTTCAGAACAATAGGGTTTGACTTTTACCTCAGCAGGCAGCTGATCTTCAGGGAGGACCAGATGAATATCAAGTATCTCACATTACTGTCTAGTAGATGTGTTATGCTGGGGAAGCACCAGCAGGGAGTTCCAGATACATTCATGTGGGAAATTACCCCCCACACCCACCCCCAAAGCCTACATTTTTGGATGAACAAAATGATGGACTTTGCTATGCTCATACACACAGCTACCTGTAGCATCCTAAAATTCAATGTTGTAATTGCCAGTGCTGTATTTCTGATGAGAACCGAAATCAAAATAATACGAAGTGAAAAGAAATAGTGGCAAATTGGTGGTATTTTTCTGCAATTTTGCAAGTAAATTTAGGTCTCTGCTGCTTCTTTGCCTAAAACCTTCATGTAAACCCCTTGCAAGCAAACTGTTACTTCCTTGCTGTTTCTCAGCTTGTATCCTTTCATGACCTGGTTATGTTTCTTATGTTTTCTCTTACTAAGGAAGGGACTACTTCCATTTTGCTGACTGTGGAAACATGAAAAATACTGTCTTTTAGAGCTGAAATTTAGCCTTTTTCCATTATTTAATCCTATGACCTAGAATCATACAGTGACTTGTACAACAAGGCCTATGGCTGGGTTCCCAGGGGGAATCTGAGCATCTATTGCCAATAGCATAGTTTGATGTATTTTGCTTTTCTTGCTGAAATATGCTTCTGCAGACCCTTTGGACGAGGGCATTGTCTGCATTTGTGGGAAGGCTGCAAAAGTGGGTGAACTCTAAAGGAGCAAGAGTTCAAGTCTCCTGTAATATATCACTGTCCAAGACTATCCAAAAGATTTGTGGCAGCAGTAGAAATGCATTGCTATACTGACTTATCAAAGATGGGGCATTCAGTTGTGTTGTTTGCAGCAGGTCAGAGAGGAGAATCAGGCTGGATGGCAAGCATATAAATTTTTTTTACATACAAGGCAACTAAGTTTTTATAAAAAGTAATGTTTAGCAACTTACCAAAGAGAAAGCAAGTTGAAATTTTTTGGTGACCTCATAAAATGAGGAGGTCAATTATCCTGATCATCAAACCTAGTATTGAATACAAACCGTATATATACATGCTGCTGCCTTTTTGGGAAAGCACTGAGTTGATGGATTCCTCGCTTTTGACTCCTCTGCTAGATTATTTCTCAATGTGAATGTCATATAGAGATAAATGAAATTTTTATTTTGACATGTGACCATGAATTCCTGTCTAAATTCAGGCATGCTGAGCTACGTATGAAACAATGTTGGTTGAATGAAAACTCAATAAGAAAATGGAGAAGCTCAGACAGATCTAGCCAGGTAAAGATGACTGAAGAACCCTCCTTGAAGTACAGAAATTAGAGACTACATAACGATGGTTGGTTTTGATTCAACATTTTCTCGACAAAGTTCCTGTTAGCACCGTGCTGATATAAAGGCAGTAAGGCACAGGGAGGGTTGTGAATTGCTTTTTGTCCACCAGAGGGTATAAGCATAACATAGAATCACTGAAACTGAGCGAGCAGAGACTCGTTTGGTAATAGTTGAATTATGACATGTGGAACGTCAATATTTCCTATGTATGAGAGCGAAGGTCCTGCTTAGAAATTGGGGCAGGGAACAACCTGGGGCTCTAATGGAGAAATACGAAGTAATACTGCAGTTAACCCCTGACTGAAAAGGCTTATTTAAGCCTGCAGGGTTTTCTAATTGAGCCACTTTCCAGTGAGGCTTGCTGAGACAATAGTGTTAGAGAATAACTGTCCTCAAATCTTTTTGTTATCCATTCAAACCATTTTCTAGCTGCAGGAAGCAGCTCTGTAAATGGTGATGTTTGTGATTTGTGATTTATCCCCCCCACTGTTTGCAGTTCACCAGTTGTTTGTGTTGCCCTAATTTATACTCTGAATTTTGTAGTATGTCCTGGTAAGAATGTGTAGTTTCTTTCAATTGGATCTATATTCTGTGAAAATAGAAGCAATTTTAATCTAAAAATACAGATGTATCTAATGGTTACTATGGTAATATGTGACCATAGCAACAGAGAGTTAGCATTCTGAAGAACAGGCAGTTGTGGGTTTTTTGGGGGGTTTTTTGTTGTTGTTGGTGGTTTTTTTGGTTGTTTGCTAACTAACGGTGCTAGCATTTCAGGAAAAAACACTAACCTTTTTATTTCTTAACCGTATGAGATCATATGGATACAAGGGATTTTAACATTGTCTCACATAAGATTTTTATAGAAAAGCTGATGAAGTACGAGCTGGATAAGCAGACAGGTGGATAAAGAACTGGCTGAATGGCCAGGGCCAGAGCATGGTGATCAGTCCCAGGAAGTCTAATGGGAAGCCAGCAGATAGCAGCACACCCTAGGGCTCAATACTGGGTTAGTCCTGTGTAATACCTTCATTAATGATTTGAATGATGGGGCAGATTGTACCCTCAGCAAGTTTGCTGATAAAACTGGGAGGAGTGGCTGATATGCCACAAGGTTGTGCAGGAGACAGCAAGAGGTATATAGAGTATCTGGCCTTGCATCTCAAAATACGTGGAAATCCTAATGGCACATAATGAGACAGTCTGAGATTCTTTCTGATGTTGAGAAAGAGGAGGTCTTTTATGTGCAACATCATAGATGGAGACTTAGAGACTGAAGAAAGGTCCAGGACATACCAGGAAGTTACTGTAGGAAAGAGAAACGGAATTTAGAATGGGGCTGGAGATTCTTTATTGTCAGACTTTGGGGTTTCTTGTGGTTTTTTTTAAACAAACAAACAAAACCTAAACACCCAACCAACCAAAAAAAAAAACCCCACCAAACAATAACCCCAATATGTTTCTGGTTTATTTTTCCATCAAATGATCGGAGCTAAATAAACAGCATAGTGCTTTCAGACAGGTGCTAAATTTCAGCTACAAGTTGTGGATTGTCTTGATGTAATTGAGGCCTCAAGACCATGTATATGACTGAGCCCCATATTTAGAATGGTTTGGGTTGGAAGGGACCTTAATGCCCATCTCGTTCCAACCCCCCACGCCATGGGCAGGGACACCCTCCACTAGACCAGGTTGCCCAAAGCCCCATCTAGCCAGGCCTTCAACACTCCCAGGGATGGGGCATCCACAGCCTCTCTGGGCAACCTGTTCCAGTGCCTTTGCCACTCTCATAGTGAATAATTTCTTTCTAATCTAAATCTACCCTCCTTCAGCTTAAAACCATTATCCCTTGTCCTATCACTGCATGCCCTTGTAAACAGTCCCTCTCCGGCTTTCTTGAAGGCCCTTTTAGGTACTGGAAGGCTGCTATAAGGTCTCCCCAGAGCTGCCTTCTCCAGGCCAAACAATCCCAACTCTCTCAGCCTGTCCTCATAGGAGAGGTGCTCCAGCCCTCTGATCGACTTCGTGGCCTCCTCTGGACTCATTCCGATAGCTCCATGTCCTTATGTTGGAGGCCTCAGACCTGAAAACAGTACTCCAGGTGGGGTCTCATGAGAGCGGAGTAGAGGGGGAGAATCCCCTCCCTTGACCTGCTGGTCACGCTTCTTTTGATGCAGCCCAGGACATGGTTGGCTTTCTGGGCTGCAAGTGCACACTGCCGGCTCATGTTGAGCTTCTCATCAACCAACACCCCCAAATTCCTTCTCCTCAAGGCTACTCTCAATCCATTCTCTACCCAGCCTGTAGTTGTGCTTGGGATTGCGCCGACCCACGTGCAGGACCTTGCACTTGGCCTTGTTGAACTTCACGCGGTTCACGCAGGCCCAGCTCTTGAGCCTGTCAAGGTCCCTCTGGATGGCATCCCTTCCCTCCAGCGTGTCGACTGCACCATGCAGCTTTTCATGAATGGCTATCTCTGCCAGCATAGAGCTAATGTAAAGGCTCTCTACTAGCAACACTCAATGCCAGTTTTATAAGGAAATGTGCTGGATGTAAGTTTAGCCAAAGCCAAATCACAGAATTTTCCAAGCTTTCTTTTTCCTAGGCCCTGTTGGGGAATCTAGCAACTGAATGGAAATTACAGTATTGCTGCTATCACTTGCTAATTTGGGGCAATGAATATCTTGATTTAAACAGAATCTAAACTGCATTTAAAAGTTCATTTTTGTAAAAGCTAGCTGTTGTGACTGTTCTGTATTTGCCACAGGAATACAGTAGCTGATTAGTGGAGCCACTGTGGTACTCAAAGGCTATTACCTCAGAAAGGGTAAAACAGCAAAAAGGCCAGCCAGCCCACACCAAATTGGTTCGGCTAGTCCAGTCTCCTGTCTCTGATACTGCTCGGTCTGTTTGATAACCAGGGGACAGTCTGGAATTAACACATATATTGGAAAAGCCTTCTCCTGACACTGTCACCTTTTTACCCATGCTCTGAAGCACGGTGATATTGAATGACTGGGTTACTGTGGTTTTTTTCTGGGAGAGGGAGTTGTTTGAATTCTTTCACTGTTTTTTTGTTTTTGTTTTTTTTTGTGGAGTCATTAAAAGTTCAGTCACTTGCTGCAGTATAAGGACTTAAATGTAGAAACCCTAAGGCATCCTACTCTCACGTTGTGCTTGCTTTATTACCTAGGCTCTTGGGGTATCTTCTTACATTCTCTTTTGTGAAGACCATTAAAGAAAATTGTGTATTATCTCTTTGATATCCTGTTCTTTGCTCTCATTTATTTTCTCCTATTTCAAAGGACCTGTTGTTTTCCTTCCATTTCTCCCCACAATATGATAGAAAAGGTTTTATCGATGCAGATGTGCTTTCATTCCACAGGGTGGCAGCTTATCCTTATTTTCCTTCTCAGTTACTTCTGCTAGAAGCAGCTTTCCTGGCCAAGGTCCCTTCCAAGGCATAAGGGTCATGAACCTATAAATACAGCCCTTCTGTTGGAGTTAAAGAGTATTTGGGAAAGCTTATTATATTGTGTCTGTTCAGGCAGTAGCAACTTGCTGGAGATTGTAGTAGCTGACAAAACAAACAAAAAAAAAAAGCATCATCCAAGAACTAAATTTTGAATATTACACATTGCCACTGGTTTATGTGGATCTCTCTTGTAAGTGGTGCTCCAAGCATAACTGAACACAAGAATATGGTGACACCTCTAGGCGACAGTTGCTTTGATAGAGGCTTAGTTATTGATGTGGGTGGGGGAGAGAGGTTCTAGAAGTTATTTATTCACTTTTTATTTCCAGTTTACTTTGACAGATAAATGTCTCGGATAATTTGATTTGAAAGCTCCATGTGTCATTAGAATAGGTTTATAGGTTTATGAGTTGCAGGTATGACTTTTTGTTCGTTGCTGGTGAGTTTACATCGTTTCCTCCCACCCCCTGCCCCAGTTTCTTATTATTGATGTCTGTGAATATTTTTCTTTAAAAGGCTGCTGTTTTGTTATCTTCTCAAACTGTGCTCCTAAATTGTTTTAATTTATCTCCATGTCTTTCTTATGTGTTTAGTCTCTTCTGCCTTTCCCCCTCTCCACTGTTGAATAAAGATTTGAAAATTAATACAGAGTCCTGCTATTTCTGCCATGTAAAAATCAAGGTAAGTTTTGAGAATCTGGTTTGTTCTGGCTTTGTTTCCTCACTTAGGTGTTGCGTCTCAATTAGGTTGTGTCCACTTCCCAGCTATTAACTGAGGACTTGGATTCATATCGAAAGTGTATTTGTTAAGTGGCCTTTTCACTCCTGCAGGTACAGCAAAGAATCTAATGTGATTACTTTTACACATCTAGGAGACATACCTAAATTGCAACTGCAGATAACTTCTGGGGAGGACAGAGGGTGGAAAAAATTTATATGTGCAAAGTTAGAAAATGGTGAATATCTGTTTGTTGGTGCATGTGCAGAAGCGTGAATGTGTAGTCAATACTACATAGCTACTATACCTAGACATGAAATATTAGATTGGTGAGGAAGTAATTGCAGTCTTGCAGGGCAAGTAGCAAGAACTCAGCTTACTTCCTGAGAAGCCTGTGGTGCAGACAACAGACACAGAGGGTATGTGAAATTATGAGAAAAAAATGGACTGTGAGAAGAATTTTCTGTGGTTATCATCAACAGTTGGTTCTCCACAGGCCCTGCTAGTGAATAAAGCAGGTAGTCAGGGCTAGCAGTTGTAGTGACTGAGAATAAGAGGAACTCAGCTAGCAGAGTTCTAATGGCATCTTTCTACTTGGTGTTTTGGATAGTACAGAGGTCTCAAGCTGATGGACTGTGGTGTCCAGCTGGAACTTACTAACAGGAGTAATGGCATGAGTCTCTGGTTTTGATTGAGTTGAAATCCTTTTTGACTTCCCCCCCACCTCAAGTGTGGTTTTCCTTTGAGACTCTTGTGTAGGTGGAGCCTTTCTCTCTTCCCCCCTTGCTGTCAGTTTTTCCTGCGAATGTTCTGAATGTCAAACCTGCCAGCCTTCCGCCTCCGTGGATGTCCTCATGAAGGAGGCAATTTGCTGCTGCTTCTGTTTCAGCCAGCTCAGAGTTGACAGTCCCAACCTCAGCAGTCAGAAGTTGAAATGTTTACGTAGTAAATAAATAGAAGGTGTTTGGCTGTATTTCCGGGCATATGCAAAAAATATTAGGTGATTATTTTGCTCTCTGTATATGTCTGTGATGTTTTTTATCCCCACTCTTCCTAGAGGACACGTGTGTATTCATGTATTCATTGTACACTCAAATATGGTACAACATCACTTGACCTGTGCGGAATGATGACAGGACTAGTCAATGCGTTGCATGGGTGCGGACTTTTGAGTTTGCCCATTTGTGAGAACACTGGCAATTCAACCTCTTCTCCTCTTGGGCTAGCAGGCTCAAGCGTAAAGTACCACTGAATTTCTGAGTTGTAGGTAATAGGTTAGAGATGATTGGCAAGCAACTTAGTCTGCTAGCACAGTGATGGAGACAATCCTTTTGGATCCCAGAGATGATTATCTGGTCAGGAGCATTCATCCTAGTTTATGGTGTTGACTCACCAGAGCTGTCATTATTTAATAATGTGGATAACCACGAGGCTTTGGAACCATTCTGCGCATTCAATAGGAGATCTGTGCAATTCTCATCAGCCTGAGTCCCTGTGGGATGAGAGTACAATTACCTGTCCTGAGCTGGTGTACTTTCTTTCTACCAGTTGGAGGAGGGATGATTTGTGTTCTTCCTAGCATACAGAAACCATTAGAATTGTTTCTAAATCATAAATGTAATTTGGCTATATAAGACAGGGATCAAATTGAAAACAAGGATATAAAAGAATGAAGTGTTTTGAGTGTGATGCATTTGTGGTTCTGCCTTTGATTTGACATGTGAAACCAGGTCTCATGGTTTTTCTAATGGACCATGGCGCAGGCGATGATCAGTGAAACACTAAGTTTCATTTTAGAGCCTCTTAGTCTACTGGCTAGAAGTGGTAGTATTGGGGTACAATGGTATATCCATGGTGTAGTGGTTTTAGCCTTAAAAATGTGTATTAATTGTTATATTTCCTATAAATGTGCCCAGCCATTTGGCTGTTTTTTATCTGTTTTGGTTTGCTTGGGTGTACTTTATAAAAAGCTTTTCTTGGATGGTGTTAAGTGGGCTCACGCCCTTTTGAAATGAGTCCATGTAAAGAAAAGGGTCAGAAATTCTATGAGAGAAATTAAGAATTATTTCAGGAAATATCTATTTAAACCCTCTGAACACCTTTTGCATGTATTTGTATATTAGTGAATTACAGGTGAAGGAAGCCAAAACTTCCAGTTCCTTAGCACCAAAGAAATATCATCACTTTAAACTCTTAAGAAAGCTGGAACAGTGAAACCTGTGCTAACTATGGACGAATAAACACAGGTTTATTGTTCTCTTAATCAGAATAAATTCCTCAGCACATAAGCTAAATAACTGTGATTATACATATCAAAACAGTTTTCCTGATAGTACAGGAGCAACGTGGTTCCGGTAGGAATGCAAACATGCTGTTGCTATGGAGCTTCTGCCATCATCATAGTAAAAGACGCTGCAAATTGCCATACTCAGCTTGCAGAAAAAGCAGTCATAACCTTAATTGATTTTTACATAATTCATAAATTATATGTTCTAGCAGTGAAATAAGAGAAACAGTCCCACCAAAGTAATTTGGATTCTTTTCAGAAAGTGAGCTAACTCATGTGCCAGGATTTATGGTAAATTTCCATGCAACAAGAAAGCAAAAGCCAGAAGCAGGCAAAGATGACCTTATCCATCAACATGTAGGTACAACAAAGCCAGTGACCAAGAGGAACATATATCAGTTGAGTGAAGTCACTGTACATCTGTGGTAGAAGAAAACACCCACCCAGAAGCAGCGACTCAAAGGAAGATGTTAAACCCAAAAAATTAGAACTATGAAGTCTGGAAAATCCTGGCCTGTTTAAAACTACTCAGAAGAAGGAAGTAGTAATTGAATAGATTGTTTAGTTTGTTATTAATTTAATTCTAATTTGATACTGTCATTCCTATAGTGCATGCATCTCAACCATGCATCTCAAATGGATTTGTGGGCATAGAAGATGGTATTTTACTAAACTTTACATACCTAAAGCTTTAAATGTTGTCTTGTAAAAATACACTCTTATTTGAATTTTGTGTGGTTTGCCTCAATCTCTTTTGTGCAGAAGTGTTTGGTAATGAACATGCACTCCTTAAAAATAGAATGACCTCCCTGCATGTGAGGTTATGCAAATGAAGATTGCATACGGTGATCTTTTCTCGCTGCCATAATACATATTGATCCAATGATTTCTTACTGCTCAGTACATCTTGTTTTCTAGAGTTCTTTCCAGGTGATGAAAGACATTATTTCTTCTTGGAAGATAGTCCTTTCAAGTTACTTTTTTCCTTTTCTTTTCTCTTCTCTCTGTCTTTTTTTTTTTAATTCATTTATTGCCATGATTTTCCTTTAACTCTCTGATGTCATTCTGTACACCTGAAAAAGGAATTTAGCTGTTAGACATGGTAGACTCCATTGGTTTTCATATCTATTTTCAACAGCTTTTACAATGCATTTTCACTTGCATTGTTTGTGGGTTTAATGTATGATTCACTACTGATACTGAAGTGTATCAGGTTTTAAAGTAATCTACTCAATTCATTTTCAACAACATTTCTGTTATCTTTGTAGGTCTTTCTCAACATAAATGAAAAAGTAAATTTAAAAATTAAAAATTTTTAAAAAATTAAAATTACTGGATATCTAACTAAATGTGGTAAAAGTTCTAATAAAATTGCTCCATTCCTTTCTTTCTGAAATTGTCTGTGAGGGAGCTTAAAGTATATAATTTCATGTCATCTATAATATGCATACAATGCACTTAGTCCAGTATTCCCAGAAATAATTTTCTTTCATGTAGTGGGTGCTTACTATGTGACTAAAGCTTTAAAGGCAATACCATGTCTTCCTCCGTGTCTGCAAGAATACTACTGGCCCCTCTCATGCAGTAAATTCTGTGAATTTGTTCTAATTTGCCTGTATTGAATGCACAGGGCTTTGACTCTCCCACTCTAGTTACTTTCATAAATATGTTTACATGTTTAAAAAAAGCAATACAAAGCAATAGCTCATGCGGTAAGTATGTTTGTAAGGTCCTTGACTGCTGCTTACCGGTGGATCCCATGATTTCTTTTGTATTTGTCCCTATTCTATTTTACTGGGAATTGAAGGATGACTTGTAGCGGAATCGTTTACTTTCTATCTGTAGGCCTGTGGGGACAGTTGCTGGGTTTTGAGAGGTACGATGAGGCATTAATTTTCTTGAAATGGGTCTTTTCCATTGAATACCATTTAATTTGTGGTGAGGCTAGTCTCTAAACTCTGCAGTGTTGTGAAAACCAAAATTAGTCTGTGGTTTTATACTTGTTTTGAGACTTCCAGTTCTTTCACGTCTGTTTTGCCAGTTACTAGCCCTGTTCTAAACACGTTTTTTCCTTGATCTCCTTCATAAAATTATGACAAGCAAGGAACAAATTTCATCAAATTCACCTGAAAGATTGTAATTGCATACTCCTTTAGCTTGAGTGTTACTCACTATGCAACTTAAAATTTGCCGTTATTTTTTTCTAACTGCAGAAAAAAATAATTAAACATGGGAGATAGATACATTTCACACTGCTGTGGAAAATGGAGCTTCCTCTTTTTAGAGAGTTGCTTAATACATTGTGCTGTGAAATTTCCATTCTTCCCCTTGTCATTACACACAAAGCAATTATTTTTAGTTTACCTTGACAGGCTGGTAAAAGGAAGCCATCTGAGAAGTGAGGAGGGCTGAAGTTTTGTAGAAATTCCAAGCAGCTCTGCGCTGAATCATCAGTCCCAAGAGCACAGAGACATTCCATAGAAATGTCACACAGACCTTCTGGCATATTAATCAGGAAGCAGCAATGAGCTTTCAGTCAGGTTGATTTTTAAGAGTTCTTGCACAGCTTAGGATTAAAAAAAAAAAAAAAGCGCATTCAGTAATAGAACAGTTTAAGCAAACCCAAGATCAAGATAAGGATAGAGTCCAGACTTGGGCTATTTCATTCATGAGGTGGAGAGGAACCTTGCCTCTAGTGATGTGTTTGTATTGTGTTTTAGTTTTATTACATCACACTTCTTTCCTCAGCTTTTACAAGCTGGACTTAGTAAAACCCGTAAGTTACCACTATTCTAACTGCTGTAAGACTTCTCCTCTCAGGAGATGGTGATTTTTAACTTGCTGTATACTCAAGCCTTGGTTTATCTTTTAAGATTCTAAAGTAACTTTTGCCTTCAAGTTTTCTTTGAAGGGAGACTTGTGCTTCATTTTGGAATTTTTGGCACAGATGGATCTTGAGAAATAAAAGGTAATTAATGTACATTCAGGAACAATAACCTGGTGAGAAGTAGGGCAGGAGATTAGCTAGCTAAAATGTTTGAAAAAATAAATGTTACAAAGTACTTAATGTTATTGAATGCAATGCAAAAAAAAAAAAAAAAAATCCTGTTCGCATACCATTGAAGTTGAATATTTAAAAAATAAAAGTCAGGAAATGCAAATAGGAAGGCGAGTGCAATACAGCCACATTGTATTTCCTCCTGTTCTGCTACTTAAAAAGTACAAGAGGTGGTATTGTTACACTTTTATATAATAACAAAATTAATTCCTTGGGCTTACTCTGGGAATAAGAAAAAGTGAATTTAGCTCCTTTCATTGCAACAGCCTAAGGTTTGCCTCTAATACTTGGGAGTTGTTAACATTATAACTGCTAACTTGCAGAATTAATTGCTGCAACACATCTAAAATTAACGAGATTATCAGATTTCAATTAAAATACTTGATTTGTTTTATAGCATATGTGATAATTCAAAGTTAAAATATTATGGTAAATGATAAAGCAAAAAAATCCCAGGAAACAACAACTACTGCTCTTCCCTCCCTTCCCCACCCACCTGCCAATTGCAAGAATTATGGAAGCAATGTTATCCGGACCAGGCCATAGACCAGGCCCAATGTGCATTTAGCACTCTACAGATGCACTTATCACAGAAGGATTTAGGTTAGAAGGGATCTTTAAAGATCATCTAATCCAACCCCCCTGCCATGGGCAGGGACATCTTTCACTAGGTCAGGTTGCCCAAATCCCCATCCGGCCTGGCCTTGAACACCTCCAGCGCTGGGGCATCCACAGCTTCTCTGGGAAACCTGTTCGAGAGTCTCACGGCTCTCATTGTGAAAAGTTTCTTCCTTATGCCCAATCTAAACCTACCCTCTTTCAGTTTAAAGCCGTTGCCCCTTGTCCTGTCACTACAGGCCCTGGTAGTAAGTCTCTGCCTTTCTTATGATTCCCCCTTTATATATTGAGAGGCCACAATAAGGTCTCCCCAGAGCCTTCTCTTCTCCAGGCTGAACCGCACCAACTGTCTCAGCCTGTCTTCACAGCAGAGGTGTTCCAGCCCTCTGAGCATCTTCGTGGCCTCCTCTGGGCCTGCTCTAATGGGTCCATGTCTGGCTTGTACTGGGCACCCCAGAGCTGGACGCAGGACTCCAAGTAGGGTAGGGTAGAGGGGGAGAATCACCTCTCTCGACCTGCTGGCCACGCTGCTTTTTATGCAGCCCAGGACATGATATGGCTTTCTAGGCTGCAAGTGCGTATCGCTGGCTCATGTCCAATTTTGCATCAACTTCAGTAGCAGATTATTCCATAACAGCAAAGTGTCTTGAATATTCCTTTCACTAGCTTAGCAATTGCTGTAGACAAGGACAGGAATACCCAGGTCTTTTTTACCAAAAAAAAAAGCCCAAATCTAACCTCAGTCAAAAATTAGACTATTTATTTATTGCTTGCTTTCCAAGCTGAATAGCTACAATTTCATTGTTGCTTTGATGTCTGGATCTCTGCATTGTCTGGTTTTGGCTTGATCCTTGAATTGTGGAAGAAATTGAAGCTGAGTCAAAAGAAGAATGTACATTAATAGAAGAGACTTTCTAGTTACCTTTTTTTCCTAGGCAACTTGCCATGTAGGACTTGGAAAAAAGTGCAAAGTTTCTCTGTTTTTATGTATGGCTTACTAGAGGAAAGATGTCAAATTCTGATGCCACATGTAAGCTTGAACAAGACTCAAAGGTAAGAGGAAGGATTTATTTTTCCCCATCTCTTTTCCTGCATACTGAGAAAATGGTCCTTTTTGTTAATAATTACGTCTTGTAATTTTATTTTTCTTGCAGCATAAAAGTGTTCAAATCTGATATTGTTCTTACAGTGACACTAAGTGTAGGCTCTAGCTCTTTGAACATAAATAAATAAATATAAGAATCTCTTTCTACTAAGAGAATAAGTCTTTATTTGGCATTTTGAGTGTGTGTCAACGACAAAATTAATTTGGAACTCTCAGGGCAAATATAATCAATCCATTTGTCCATACTGTGATTTGTGTATATAATATGAAACAGAAAATATGTCTGTTGTTTTAACCGCAAGAGCATATTAATCTAATAAAGCACTGGGTAATATAATAAATTCTCTATGCTACTGAGAAGTATACACATGAACTCTTTCTGTACATCTTAAAAATTTAGCAGTAGGCAGCAAAAGCCATATCATTATATATCGAAGACAGATGTTGCATCTGTTCTTCTCTGAAGATTACCCAAAGCAGTTAACAGATGAATTTGTCATGTGCTATCCAAGAATAATATGTTGCTATCTGAAGAGACAAGAAAGCTTATATGAAAGCTTATGTGTTAATCCCTTAGAATTAATTTCATTCAACCATAGTGAATGTAAAGGGAAGCATATCTGATTAGCAAGAAACAGCTTTTGGGAATATTTAGTTATTTTTTTATAAAGTAAAATATCTGGAAAATTTAGAGTATATTAGAATCAGAAGGTACTGATTGCCTCTGAAAACTTGCAATAACTTTTAGAACTGCTGCAGGTTCAAATCTAACTCAAAGCAGCTGTGCTTGAAAGTAGTTACCTGTTTTTTTGGATCTGAGAAGTCAGCTAGAGCTAACTGACCAAGCGTTTACATTGCCAAGTGCAAATACACGACGACAGGCATATTTTAAAGATGTGCAAGAAAAAACTGGGAAATGTCAGTTAAATGTCACATATAATTAAATGTATGATCACATATAATTAAATATATGAAAGCATTGCTAAAGGTATTTTTAAATCTTCCTGAAAGACAGGAAAGCATTTCTGTTGTCCATGAATTTGTGGTATTTTTTTTGTTAATAGTATTCTTATATTCCATTAGTCTCTTTTATGTAGATCAGCTGAATCTTCATGAGGCGAAACTTTACCAAACTAAAAATAACAGTAGTATAGAAAGAACTGAAAGAGCAAGGCAGGAGCCTACTTCCCTGTAGTAGGGGAGGAGAAATGTGCTGCATTTCCACAGTTTTAGTTGCTGAGTATCAATGCACTTCTACATCCTCTAAACCCTGTAGTTTAAATATTTTTCTCAACAAGAAAGCTGAAATGGAAACTGCTGATTTTCAACTGGTTTGTTTGTTTGTTTTTAATGATTACAGTTCATTCTGTGAAAGGATAGGTTGGAGTAAACTTTTCAGTCTAATGAAAGAAGGAAAATATTAGTACATATTTTCTGAAACACTCATTGTGTCCTAGCCTTATTTATAAAGGAATTCTGAGGACCTGCTCCAAACTGGACAAGCTTAATTGGATTACTGGTATTATCCCTAACAAAACTATTATAAGAAACCAGACCTGACCTGTTCTAGGTTTACTTCTCTAAAGGGCTGCACCATTCCCCGCATTAGCAGAAATGTCTATTCCCAAAAAATAATTCCCCATGCAGAAGTTTTCCCTCCTTCGCCACCTCCAGTGCATTAAACTCTGATCAAGTTGCCCTTCAGGAAAGACACAAAACCAGAGGCAGAGATCTTGTGCTTCACAGACTGGGAAAATGTGATTTTTTTTTTTATTTTTTTTTTTTCCCCTCACTTCAGTGACTTTTGTGGAGTTGTGTAGTGGAGAAAACACATTTACAAGCAGAAGAAAATTGGTAGCACTTGTCTTGCTCCTTTTGGGAGATTCTGAATCATCTCGGGTCCTTTCTCCAGAAAATGAGTATGAATGTGAGACTAAGAAATGCTTGCCAAAATAACATTTGCTAAAGTGAAGAAAGAAATGATAATTAATAACATTGAGACTTAGATTTTAGCTGCTAGATTAGTGGCTGAGGAATTACTGGTTCTCCTGTCCCTTTTCAGATGTTGCTCCCTTTGGTGTAGCAAATGCCATTTTCACTTAGAACATTGCAAATATAGCGAGAAACAAGCTGGGGGGGGGGGGGGGGGGGGGGGAGAAGGAGGGGGGAGGCCGGGGGAGCTGTCTGCAGTGATACAGAGAAAATCTTAAATAGCTTTGGTAGAACTGCTACATTACATCTAGCTACACCAAAACATTTCCAAGCAAAAGCAAATTATTGGCCACTGTGTCTGGCTCGTGGTGGAAGCTGCTAAAAGGTTGCAGAGAAGCAAAGACCGAAAGCTTAAAGAGACAAAACAGGAGGAGGCAGGTTGAGGCATGAAGATTGTTTATAAAAGATCTGAAGGCCGGAAGGAACTTGACTGACAACGTTATGTGATGTACCAGATAAATACAGGTAAATAGAGCACCTGAATAGCACCTGAATTTGAACTAGTGCATACTTTTTTGAGAAACACTAAATTTTTTTTCTTAAGAACAGCAAAGGCAGGGAAATGAATGTAGAAATGAGGGGGTTTGGCAATACCTAATTTATGTTCAAGAAGTGTAACTGCTTGTGGGAAACAAGCCAAACAATGTTGTGTGTAGCATGTAGTAGCAATAAGAGTTTCTCATTATCATTTCAGATTTGAGGATTTTTTTGTTTGAAATTTCTGTCATAATGGAACCGGATTGTCTTTTTTTGCTGCTTCTTAAGGCCGTCATATAAAAATGATTAAATTACCCTTTGATCTGAAATACACAGAGTTTCCATTTCATGTTGTTCCTATGGCAAATTTTAAACCCTTCCCAAAAAAACCCCCCTCAGGACACAACAGCTGAATTACCTCAAATATGTGGTCTAGCCAACCCAGGTTCGTATCTCTGATGGTACTGAGTGATTCAGAAGTAGATGATTGCAAGGGAGGTTAACTGTCTTGACCTGGTTAATGGTGCTTCTGTTTACTAGTTACCAAGATTTAATTTGGATTATGCTATGAAGGAGCAGTGATTGTGGAACAGCAAAGAGTTTTTTCTTTAAAATAAATCCAGGTTGAAATATGTTGTTAACCAAATGTAGTGCTCAATGTTTTCTGCATCTGCTGAATATACATGTCCATGGTGTTTCATGACAGTTCTATGGGCTAGGTACTCTGCAAAAATGTATTTCCTTTTTGTTTCATGGTGTTCTGGTTCTCATATTCTGAGAGATTACATATTTAGCCCTCTTTTTACTTTTATAGTTGTGTTGCATCTTAATTGTTCCTTTTGTAAAACCAAGACTTTTGAACTTTGTGAGAATTTTTCTGTACTTCATCGAGCTTTGCCTTTGGAAAAACTGACAGATCAGGTCTCCTTAACCCATCTAATTCTTGGCTGTGAATTTCCAATAGCAGGCTATGAATTTCCTATAGCAAGCACAGAGTGTGTTTTCTTTCTCCTGCCCCCACTATCCAATATATCATTAGGTGATTCCTGAGCCACTGGCTGCTTCTAGACATTATATTTAATAGCCACCAATAGATCTACTCTTCATTAGTTTACGTAGTCCATTTTGTAATTGTTCATACTTACAGACTGTGCAGCATCATCCAGTGTTGAGTTTCATCGTGTATTACTGCAGAAAAGTACTTTTGCTTATTTGTTCTAGACTTGCTGCCTCATTGCTTCATTGTGTTCACCCTTTCATTCTAAGCTCATATCAAATTCTATTTGCTAACCTCACCTTTTTTTTTTTTTTTTAAGGTGCTTTTTGAAGTCTAAGTAGCCTGAACTAAGTGAAGAAAGACAGAAGAGGTTGTACACTGAATTTTTATTATTTTGGTTATGGTTTCTGTCAGCACTTTCTTAGAGGAAAGCAAGTAGTATTCTTACTGCAATGGAACATAAAGCAGGTGTTTTCAATGAGGTGTTACTTTATCCCAGAACTTTAGATTCACAGCACCTGATGGTGTTTATTGATGTGAGGAGAAAGAGGAAGGAAGTACAAGTGAGTTGGTGTTTTTACAGCAGAAGAGGAACACAGAAAAGGTCTAACTTTGCTATGGGTGGGAAGTAGGTGCTTGCCTACTAATTTCTCTTCTCCCTGGAAGTCTACGTTTGGCTAACTCTTATCTCTGACAGCATTTACATCCCTAGATGCCTAAAGAGTCTGATACTGGGAAGTTGCAGCCTGAGGCTAAGGAGTGGTTAATCACAGATGGGGTTCTCAGGCTTGGTGGTGAGTAACAATATAATGCAACATGTACTTTGTAGATCCAGCTAGAAGACAAAATTATTTTCCTTAAGAATACTGGCGTCCTTGTACTGTGGTACAGTCTTTCACTGGTCTATGATATTTCTTCATCCTAAGTATTTGTCTAATGTGTCTCGAGTTGCTGCTAAGTCAGTTCAAAATGTTAATTTCACTTTTCCCCTGTCTGCATTTACCGGTCAGAGAAAACAGTGCTGCTTAATTTTGTTCATGAATCCAATATGGTTCTGTAGCGAGTATGTGCAGCTTTTGCAGAACCTGGGATTATGGCTTGAGACCAAGCAGTTTCTTCTCATAAACTGTCAGTGTTCGAGATGTAACACAGCATAACTTCTTGGAACTAACCCAAGGACTGTTCGATGGGTCTATGATAACAACCCTACCATCTTTCCTGTGATAGTGCTCCTTGAACAGTCCACATCTGTGGGAGGGACTATATGTCAATAGCACAACCTGGAGATGGAGAAGGTCACTGTCTGAAGGATGCCAGCTAACATAAGAAATTGGCCTTTCCTGGCTCACAGACAAAATATAGAAGACTCAAAAAAAAAAAAAAAAAACAACCAACCCTCCTCCCTTGGGTACATGACACTAAACATTAGCTTAAGCAGCATGCCTGGCATTTAATGAGATCCAGTTCCTCAGATAGTAGTGAGATCCTTTGCTGACATCATGATGTTACAACCATGTTGTCATGGTTGCAAAAGGACCAGCTGCTAAATACAAAGTGTCAGAAAGATGAAAACAGAGAAAATCAATGTCTAAGCAGAAAAGACACAGAGTAGGTAAGATGATTTGTGGAGGTCAGAGACAAATAAAGGGAATAGGGACAACTAGGGAATTAAGCAAGGAATAAAAGCAAGAAGAAAGAAAGTTCAAAGGTAGATATCCAAAAATGGTTTATCCAGGAGCAGACCCCATGGGAACTTGACATGTTTATGTCTGTCATTAATGAAAAACCTTCAAAGAGAAGCCTAGAAACAATATTCCCTAACAAAAGTCTATTTTGGCTTATTCTCTTTGAAGCTTTGCATATTATATCCTAGGACAGAATGAATTGTGGAAGAGGAAGGTATGTTCTAATACTGAAGGGTGGACAGTGACTTTTTCCCCCAAGATAATCCAGCTAGTGGCATAGGTGAAAAATAGAGCTGAGTATATGATGTGGGAAAGGAGATTTGCAGAGCACTCCCAGCTGTGCACCGTCTCCTGTTGTTGACATTTTGGCAAAGCGCCATTTGAAATCACTGTTTCCCAAATTGCAGTCTCTATGTGTTGTGCCCTAGTTTTGAGGAGGTAAAGACTTAGATAGCCTTTTTTTGTTAAATTGATGAAGCTAATGCAACCTTTTATTCTGATAAAAAGTAATGAAAAGAGTGTCTGAGATAATAAAGCGAGCATGGTAGCCTGATGTGAATTATCATAGTGATCCCCTGAGCAACTGCATTGGGATCTCCAATTAATTCCTGCACCAGGATGGGAAATCAGGTTTCCATGGATACTGAGCCAGAAGCAGCACTAACACAAGAAATGCAAGCTTAGTTTCACCACAGCTTGCTTCCTAAGGATGCTTCTCTCTTCCCCCCCTCCTCCCCCCCCCCCCCCCTTAATTCTGTATTTTTAAAGGAAAAGAGGCAAATGGGTATTTGAGGAATAGGTGGAGGAAAAAAATACCATACACTTATCTAGAAAATCGTGTACAAGAAATGCAAGGGATTTGCACAATTTTAAGCTATGATTAGGAATAAACCAAAGTATATTAAAACTAAAGGATGAAAAAGACTGTAGCCTACTGAGGGACAGCAAGGCTTCTGGAAGGACAGATTTATAACCAAGGATGTAGTAAGAGCAGAGCACTTATTGTAGTGGAGGGGTGTGGGTCGTTTCAACATACCTTTTGTTCACCTAGCTAATAGCAGCAATGTGTATATTAGCACTCATGAAAGCAAACTGGAAAAAACCCCCAAAAAACCCCCTTATACCTGCCAATTGAAAATATAATACAGAAAAGCCAAATTATAGTTCTTACAAGTTAACTGCCAGACATAGTGATAGGTGGTGAACTCTCATTAAAAATATGTAAGAAAAGTGATAGGAAGAAAGATATTTGGTGATTAGGTGCATTTTTCATAGAATGGTTTGGGTTGGAAGGGATGGAAGGGACCTTAAAGATCATCTAGTTCCAACCCCCCTGCCACAGGCAGGGACACCCTCCACTAGACCAGGTTGCCCAAAGCCCCATCCAACCTGGCCTTGAACACTGCCAGGGATGGGGCCTCCACAGCCTCTCTGGGCAACCTGTGCCAGTGCCTCACCACCCTCACAGTAAAGAATTTCTTTCTAACATCTGATCTAAATCGACCCTCCTTCAGCCTAAACCCATTACCCCTTGTCCTGTCACTACACTCCCTGATAAACAGTCCCTCTCCATCTTTCCCGTAGGCCCCTTCAGGTACTGGTAAGCCGCAATTAGGTCTCCCCGGAGCCTTCTTTTCTCCAGGCTGAACAATCCCAACTCTCTCAGCCTGTCCTCACAGGAGAGGTGCTCCAGCCCTCTGATCAGCTTCGTGGCCCTCCTCTGGACTCTCTCCAACAGCTCCATGTCTCTCCTGTACTGGGGCCCCAGAGCTGGACGCAGTACTCCAGGTGGGGTCTCATGAGAGCGGAGTAGAGGGGCAGGATCACCTCCCTCGACCTGCTGGTCACACCTCTTTTGATGCAGCCCAGGACACGGTTGGCTTTCTGGGCGGCAAGCGCAAATTGCCGGCTCATGTTGAGCTTCTCATCAACCAACACCCCCAAATTCCTTCTCCTCAAGGCTACTCTCAATCCATTCTCTACCCAGCCTGTAGCTGTGCTTGGGATTGCGCCGACCCATGTGCAGGACCTTGCACTTGGCCTTGGGATTTTTAAATCCCTTTTGATTCAATGTAGTATCTAGCATTGTATTTTTAATTGCTGTAGTATAGAAATTTGGGAAAACTCACCACCTTATTTAGTCCATGTACCAGTCTATCAAATACAGCATGAACACTGATAACATCCATGAAGAAAGGGAATATTTCTGAACAATATAGTCTTCAATACTTGATCTGTGACTTGTTGCTCCTGCTCAAGAAATCCATAAGATGTGCATGCTTATCAATCTTAATTTAAACTCCCATTAACCTCTCTCAGTGACTTATTTAAAATGGTATTTATACATCCTGGGCAGCTCCATAGACAGCAAAATAAAAACCATATTTTTTTTTTGGCAAGAGCCAAAAATAAAGCAAGTCTGCTATTTTTAGGAATTGAAAGGGACTATTCTATACATGACAGACTTAATCTCTTAGGAAATGCATTTAGGAACTTTAAATGGATTAAAAAATTATTCCTCTTCTTCACTTTTTACATATTACAAAGAAGGAATAGTACTCCCGTATGGTAAAGAATTATTAGCTGGATCACGCACTTGGCACAGGTCCGTGGCTGTCCACACTTCAGAGTTGTTAGCTTGCTCCTCGGAGTGTTCCTATGCACCCAGGCACAGTTCAGGTGAGTCAAGCAGCCCAGGGACTGTCTGGACAAATCCATTGTGTCTTCCTTTAGAGGGATAACAGACAGTGGAGGTGGAAGGAGCATGTACGCATACCAAGTGCCATGCCACTTGCTCTCCAGAGACAAGGGGGGGCTTGGCCTGCTTTATTTGCCAGACTGACTGTGGCTATTGCGGTCACTGCATGGTGTCCTGCAGTTTTCTATGTCCCTTTGCCATCACAGAGTAGGTTAGAGATCTGCCTTTGAATTCTTCATGTGCTTTGGCTATGTTTAGTCAATTAAAAAAAAAAAAAAAAATTTTACGTACCGTGGTGTATGTACATGTGTACATGATTACACCTACAACATGTGGTAGCACAAGATAGGAAGCTGACTAATGGAAAAGATACCTGTGCACAAGTACAAGCAAGAGACCATTTTCAAACACGAGTGCATGTGGGAGGGTACTGTGGCTGGGGGGTTACTGCTGTGAAGTGGAAACCAATTAATTGCCTCTGCAGGAGGAGGCAGACTCTCTCTTCAGTACTATGATTTGGTTATCAGCCAATGTCATCCAAGAAGAAACTCCCACCTCCTGAATTCTTATTACAGGAGAGAATGTGAGATAAATTGCTGTAATAACACAATCATTTTTTTCAAGCTACTTCCTATTCAGCGCTGCAGTGAGAGTGGGGAAAAAACCCAACACATGGGGTTTGAGAATTTTAAGACAAATCATAAGAACTATATGCCGCCATCCTTGCTATAACATCCTGAGTATGCAGCAGCAGATTGATTTTGTTCTGTTAGTGAACCATCATAGCAAGAGGGAGAGTATTCTGCATAGATATTCCAGGTTAAGCAGGAAAGCATTATAGTTAAGAGCTCATAGGTATTTCCATTTTGAATTCCTAGTGTTTTGCTGTCTAACTCCCAAATCTTTTGCTGTGAGTCTAGCTTGCCTGTGTGCTCTTGTGATATCTTGTAAATAAACACAACTTGTAGCATGGTTTGTGCTACAGAAAGTAGGAAATATAATTTAAAACTGCATTGTCAAATCTCTAAATTTGCCGACTGGGCTACTGAAGCTCATGGAAGAAAAAGATTAGGCATGCTCTTCTTTTGTTGTCCCTTTCGCTTCAGGCTACAAATTCTTATTGCCCATGTGCTGCCATTTCCCAGAGACACTTGCTTAGTACCAAAGAGAAACAGTCCACAGATAGCACTTAATGTAAGACCCTACTCGGTGGTTTTAACTAATTAAAGTCCTTCTTAAGCAATATAAGTAGTGAGGTCTTCTGTCTTAGAGTTTTGTGTCTTGGCTGAATCACAGTACCTCAATATTTGCATGACAGATTATAATTGTCCCCATGCAACTCCCCTTTGCCTTTCTGTTACATTATTTAAAAATAAATGCTGCAAACTTGCCTCATACAGGCTGTAATTTAGAACAGCACGCAAATACATACTTCAGTTTGAGCATGTGAATTGATATATTAGCCTGTGCCCTGAAGATACCAGAATGCAAACAACCCAGTATGACTAATCTTATACCTAAAATCATACACATCCAAGGATTCTGCTGTATCAGGATCCCACTTTGCAAATGTGTCAACACAAGGCAGGATTTTTGAAATTAGGTAGGTTTATAACAATGCATGGCTATGTAACAATGTAGATAGGAAGGGATTAAGCTCATCTACTTTTGGACAGATGCAGTGCAGGCGTATAATCTGAACTGTTCATCAGGGCCTTGCTCCCAGTGGCAGACGGGTGTGACTGTGAGCAATTCAGCCCACTGGAAAAAAGGGGGTGCCTGCACCCAGCAGCACATCAAACTTTTTCTTACTCAGTTACTCATAAAGTTGCTGAAAGTTCAGTCATAACCAACTGGCAAAATAATTACATCTTCACCTTTGTTGCTAACAGCTGAATTTATGAATAAGTAAGGCCACGTTTTCTTGTTTGTCTAACCATTTTATGAAATATTCGTGCCTATTTTTTCACACCAAGCCATCTTTAATAGGTGGTTAGGCTATTATGTTTTGGTTACAGTCTTAAGGACCACCATTTTTCCCATCTACCTAGTAAAGAGATCTGTAAAGCTGTTTGACAGTGGCTCTTTTTGGAGGGTGGCCTTAGGTTACTGCTTGCTTTTTAGTCATTTCAGGTCTTTATTGAGGTTGTTAGCTTCACGTTAAGTCAGATGAAAGCAATGCCTTTTACAAACAGCTCCTAGAAAGGACACTTAAGTTGCATTGTCTAGGTCTTTCAAAGGGGGTGGTGGTGACGGGAGAGACCTACAGTCATTGTGAGGCAAAGTCGCAAATGTAAGATACTTATTGTTCACTTCAAACATTCTGCTGTGGTCTACCGCGCTTGCTCCAAAAGCTGACAGTTGAAAAGGAATTGTAAAAATCATCCTTGCTATTTCATTTATTAGTACCAGACTAGTATCTAGAAGCCATTGAACACAGAAGACTTTCTGCGTATCTTAAACGAAGATATTCAGCTATTGAATGGAACTATTAATGTGAAGGAACCTGCTTAAGAAGGAAATTATAAAGGTGATTGTGAGGATTACCAGGTTCCTACCCTTTATGTTTATCACAAACTCTTACTACCCTTTATTTTGTTGTTGTTAATCAGTACAACAGTAACAGCAACTATCTAACCATGAGGTGGTTTCTGCTCTGAGAAACGTACAACTATGAAATTACCAGCAGTATCTAGCGACCATTGTGGCATTGTAATAATGATACTACTGAGAGGTCGGCAGAGGAAATATCCTATATTTTATTTTCAGTAACTTAAAACATCCTGAAAGAAAATAAGTTCTTTGCACCTGACGTTTCATAAAAGCTCGTACAGTTGGGTTTTATTTATCCAAATCATAATACTGGTTCTACTTGTTTAACTGTAAAATCTTTAAGTTCTTCTACCATGACCACTGAAAAATAAGATTTTTTTCATAAACTTCTAATATTTTCTGGATTTGGAACTTAGTATGATTTAAGTAAATAAACTTTAACTGAAGCGTAAGTTTCCTGAGTTTAAAAATCTTTCAGTTTACAAATAAAAAGTGCAATTTAACTTAATAATGTAATGCTGACCTGTCAAAGCAGCAAATTGTGAGGCTGAATAAATCACTCAACAAAATGCCTCATGGCATTTTTTTTTAAATAACTTGTTTAGGAAAAATTGTCTAAACTTTACCCTGTTTGGTACTAGTGGCAGCTGCACTACTGGGGAAGGACGTGTTTAAAATGGGCATCAGTTGACTAGCCAATGCCATTATTATAGAAACAAATGTATTTCTTAGCCCTTTAAGTAGGGGACTAGAAAAAAAGAAATAAGGAGGTGGAATTAATTCTGTAAATGGAATTAATGAGCTTGCTGTGGGATTATGTGTTGAGTTTTAGGCTCCAAACTTCAAAATGGGTGCTGAGAAATGGGAAAGGACATGGAGAAAAGCTGCGAGATTGATCCAAAGACAAGATAACCTGCCACATTGTAAGATGCTTATGTAGTTACAGCTAAAGGATTGTTTGAAAGCCACCTCCAAGGCACTTCTAAAGAAAGGAGGACTATGGGAACAGATGGTTTATTACTCCATCAAAAGATGTAATGATACTGATTAGTTGAAAGCTGACTCTAGAACCACTTAGACTACCAAAGCACCTAACATTTTTAAATATTGAGACTGCTTAGAGAAGACATGTATTCTCCAGCATTAGAAGTTTTGGACTTGGGAACTGCTTTTCTTCTGAAATGCATGCTGTTGTTTGAATGGCCTTTGTGGCCTTCACAGCTGACCTTGCTCAGTGATATTCTTTGCCTTTTGTTATTATGAGCAAAAAAGGGAGGACTGACTAGTGTCAGAAAAGATGATCACAGAGTGATCCTTCTGACCTTTAGCTCAGTGGTGTGGCCTAGAAATTAACTTTACATAATTGAGCTTACTTCTTTATCATTCAAGATGCTCTGACTCAGCCAGATAAGAAGAGATACACAACTACTGTTTTCTCTGGGGCTTCCCACTCCTTTCTAAATATTTTTAAAGCAACTATTAGTAGCTATGAGTATCAGGAGACTGATGGATTGATTGATTTTTCTGTCCCTCTTCTAATCTGGAAAACCACTCTGACTTCTACTCTGGGCCATAAACTAACCTGTCATTGAATTTTAGTAATGTATCTCCCTAAACATGCATGTTTGCTTATAATTGCCTAGTATGTGGTGGATTTTGTTCAAACCCCCCTTGCCCAAAAAATAAAAGAGAAAAAAAGAAAGAAACCTGCAAAAAGAGACGAGATCCTAAAATAGGTAACCCCACAGCAGAAGCAACTGCAACTGCCCTGGCTGTAATTTATAGACTGGGAAACATTCAGGATACAGCGCAGCAGAGTTAGCAGGCACTGCTCCAACGGTAGGTGTTGCAGCATCTCTCCGTACCAATATGTCGCTTGAGGGTAAGCTGAGGATGTGTGTTCATTGCTGAACTGGATAGCATGTCTCTGTCTATGACGCTGTAACTTTGCAAATCTATATCCGTTCAGTCACTCACTTTCAGGGACTGCTGCGTGCATCAGTGAGCACAACACCATTGATTAGTAAGTGAAAAAGGGAAACAGACTTTCAGTACTGTCACTGTGATGCCACAGTATAGTTTAGTGGTGTAGCAAAACAGGCTATCAGAGAGTTTCCAGCTATCTCCTGTACGTACCAGTGTGTGTGTGATGTGTGGTTCGGTGCTGCTGAAGGCTGAGATGCCACAGCTAGGTCCTCACTCTTGCATACTTTGATGAGCACTCTTCCTTTGATGGCCACCTCCTGCTCTGGTCAGCTATGATGGGGTGTTCTAGCAGGCATCTCCTCTACTCATTTTGGTGACACAAATATCCCCTCACATCCCCTTATCCCTACACAAAGCTTTTCTTTCAGCTAAGAGTTCTTCGCTTCGTCTCTTGCCATCTCCGCAGAAGATGTTTCTACACTTCAATAACTTTATTTCCAAGCAGCATTTCGAGTCTGGACGCTACCGCAGAGTTGTTAGGAATATCATGTTTGGGAACTCCAGGGTCACAGCTATTCATGAAAGTGCTTGCAGCCCTTCTGTTCCCAGTGCATCTGTCCCTGACTTCATACACGGCAGCCTGAGAAGGGAAGAACTATTAGATTCCTATTGGAAATGAAGCTTGAAATGACTTGTAAGAGCACCAAACAAGATGACAAATAAGAAAAATGGCTAACAAAAGCCTTTTTTCTACAGTGACCTATTGTGATGCTTTTCATCTTATGTTCTGTCTGTTGGGCTGAGCATGGTGAACCTTTATGTCCTTCTAACTTAAAGAAAATGTGACAGAAATATTTCCTATGCCATACTGACTGAGATACAATAAGAAACCACAATACTTATTTTTGGTAGTGACATGACCAAAAATAAAATGTTGCAAAGAGCAAATTCTGTAAGAAAAAATTTGCAATAATCTCAACTGCATTTACACATATAGCTGAACAGGTTTCATTTTGTACATACAAATGCCTTGCTTTCTTAGTCTGTAAAGTCAGCACTAGTGTTGTGTGTGTAGCAAGGAGAAGATGTTTTTCAGAAGTTGCAGTTCAGATGTAACCTTAGGGAGATTTATGTACTTATTGTGAGCCTGTAGAGAGGCAAAGAAGCATTGTGATACAGACTTGTTGACTCTGTGGACAAGTAGGAGCACATTCAGATCTGGCATCACTGGGTACAGGTTTTATGTTAATCATATGAGCATCATGGCTACTGCTTGTGTGGCTAGTTTCATTTTAATAACAGTCAAAATTTGCAGAATCACTGGTTGGAAGGGACCTCTTGAGATCTTCTAGTCCAATTCCCCTACCTTGCTCAAGCGAGGTCAGCCACAGCAGGTTGCCCAGAACCATGTCCAGCTAGGCTTTGAGGAGACTCCACAAACTCTCTCTCTGGGCAACCAGTTTGTCTTTGACTATCCTCAGACTAAAAAAAGTGTTTTCTTTTGTTCAGGCTGAACTTCCTGGGGTCTAATTTGTGCCCATTGCCTCTTGTCCTGTCAGTGGGTGCTGCTTTTAGAAGGGTCTGGCTCCTTCCTCATTCCCTCTCATCAGGTATTTATATGCATTGATAAGGTTTCCTACCCACGCACTCCCGAGCCTTCTCTTCTCTAGGCTGAAGAATCCCAGCCCTCGCTCGCAGCCTCACCACATGAAAGATTAAGTCCCTTAATCGTCTTTGTGGCCCTTCACTGGATTTGCTCCAGTAAGCCCACGTCTGTCTTGTACTGGGGAGCCCAGAACTGGACACAGTACTCCAGGTGAGGCCTCTACCAGTGCCAAGTCCAGGGGAAGGATCACTTCCCTTGACGTGCTGACAACGCTCCTCCTAATGCAGCCCAGGATGCCGCTGCCCTTCTTTGCTGTGAGGATGCATTCCTGATTCATGGTCACCTCCTTGTCCTTCCAGGTGACAAGGTGTCCTTCAAGGTCCTTCCAGGCAAAGCTACTTTCCAGCCAGCTGCCTCTGCAGCATGTGCTGTTGCAGGGTGTTATTCCTCCTGAGGTGCAGGACTTTACATCTTCCGTTGCTGAACATCAGGAGATTCCTCTCGGTCCAATTTTCCAGCCTGTCCAGGTCCCTCTGAATAGCAGCACAACCATCTGGTGTATCAGCCATGCCTCCCAGTTTTGTATCATTTTTGTAACTTGCTGAGGGTGCAGTCTAGGTTATTAACGAAGAGGTTACCTTACTGAGATCAAGATAAACAACATCAACTCCTCTCCCATCATCCATCAAGCTAGTTACCTCATTATAAAAGGCTAGCAGGCTGGTTAAGCATGATTTTTCCTTCACAAATGCACACAGACTACTCCCAATCACCTTCTGGGTTTTCATGTGTTTGAAAATGCTTTCCAAGAGGACTCTCCACATCACTTTTTCAGGGATTAAGGTGAAGCTGACTTGCCTGTAGTTCCCCAGTTCTTCCTTCTTGCCTTTCTTGATAGAAGTAACATTTGTTCTCCTCCCTTCTTCAGAAACTTCTCCTGATTGCCATGACCTTTGAAAGATAATCAAGAGTGGCCTCAGTGACATCAGCCAGCTCCCTCAGTACTCACAGGTGCAGCCCATCAGGCCCCACGGTCTTATGTACGTCCAGTATAAGTGCTCTCTAACCTGGTCCTTCTCCACCACAGGTATGTCTTCCTCATTCCAGACTTTCCCTCTGGTCTCAAGGTTCCAACAAATTGCTCAGAATGAACAGTCCCCTGTTCAGATTAGGTTTTTAATAAACAAAGCCTGGTTTAAAAACAACAACAAAATATGTAAGAAAGACTCCTTGTGCCTGTGATTGTGGCCAGCATCGTGTGAATGAGGTTACACTGCTGCCAGAAGCCCTTGGCTCTTTATCCTCCAGAAGAATCCTGGTAAGCCTCTTGCACCTTGCTTCACTGCACAGGTGTTCACCCTTTTCTCATAGAAAATGCTTCTGGAAGGCTGCCAAGCACTTCTTCCTTATTTTTCATTTGCATACACGTGTTGCCAGAAGCAGTGGGAAGCCACCAAAAACAGACACAGAGGTGCAGAGGACTTCTAGCTCATTGTCAAAGTACATAAAGCATACAGAATGGCTTTTTCTGGGGTTCATTTTCTGTCTTAACATATTTACAGCCGGTCTGTCTCACTCTGCAGAAAATGAGGTGAGGCAGTTTAGGCTGAACAGCAGCCCCCTGATCATAACACAGGAGCATGCACATGGTTTCTAGGAATCACCACTGTCCCAGGCATTTGCAGATGGCTCATTACACAGTCCATACCTCCTGCACTACCAGACTATCTGCAATGGGAGCACTTTCAAAATGGTACAGTTTTTATATTTGGAGGGCAAACATTCTGTGGAGTCCTAGAAACGTGCTAGGCATAATTGCTATTGGTTTTTCTTCCATGACAAAAGGAAACCTTTACTTCCTCTTGCTGTCCCAACCCATACCTGGTTCTCCCTTGTGTTGTATCCCTTGATTCTGTCCCTTTTGTTGAAGTCACTGATTTTCTAAGTCACAGGGATACCGCATTCCACTCACATTCCTCACTCTATCTCTTGGAAGTATACGCTCAAAGTACTGATTGAACCCAACTCTGGCTTCACAGTCCATAGATAGTTCATTTGCAGGAAATGTTCTACAAAGCAAGGAATCTAGACTAAGTATCTACATAAAAGTGTGAAATGTGCTGTTAGAGTCCAGATGTCTCAGCAGGCTGAATCTGGTCAATAGGTCATTCTGTTCCATGTCTTGAGACACCACCAGATCTTACATTGCTTAGGAATTTTTTTTTTTTTTTTTTTTGTCTACAGCATCATCTGTGGGAGAGTCCTACCTATATCCTGGCTGTTCCCGACACTTGTGCCTTGATCGGTACTGCTGCCTGCCAACCTTCAGCAAGGTGAAGATGATATGAGTAAGTTTGAAATTTAGAAAGAGACAAGAGGACACAGGAGTGTGGTACAGTATATTCAAGCTATTTTGGAAAGGGAGAATTACTATTCACCAAGGGTTTATAGGGCCTATGGATAGTTTGGGCCCCTGCCTACAAGCACGTGTCAGCATGGCATATCTTTCAGGAGCACTGGAGGAGCTCTGAAGAGTCAATCAATATCTCCTGCCAAACACACCTGAGCCAGAGTAGCAAGATAGAGTTGCGTTGCTGAAATCAAAAGGGGGCATTGGGGCACATACAGGCAAACAAGACATGTAGACAGAGATGCTGCATCAGGTTTGAGTTAACCAAGGTAATATCAGTGCGAGCTCTGCCACACACATCAGGGCACAGTTCTAAGTACATGGGCATCATATGAAAGATTCATTGCCAATGAAGTAGTGGGCTGTGTGATGTTAAGCACCTGGGTGCAAAGAAGGTGAGACATGGCTGTGCAGGTGTCTGCTGTCTTGATAGCTTGGAGATAGCCTCTTGGTCACAGGAACAGGGTGTCTAAAGGTGTATGTGGCAGCTTCATAATGCTGAATATGTTTCTGCCAAAAATGTTTTGGGGCGTAATAGACAATAAAACTTGTGCAAAACACAAAAAGGTCAGTCTATGTAGTTTCATTGTCTTTTCTAGTACTGTGCTATGATCGTCCAATGAAATTGCTCTTTCACAACATTTTTCTTACTGTCACTAGGACCAGCCCAACTTCCCCTACACAATACAAGGCCTACGTCAGAAGCTACAGTTTCATCTGGGCAGTAGTTGTTAATGACAAAGTGCTGGGGTACAGTAACCTAGACAATCCATCTCACTGAGATAATCTTGAATAGCTCAGATTCAAGTAGGACTTCCTGTCTATTGGTCTCCTGGAAAATCAGTCTCCTCTGCCATTAAAGCTATGAGGAATTTAAGTGTCATGTGCCTTGATATTAGCTATCCTAGCTGATACCCTGATACTGACAACAAATCTCAAGAAAAAGCACCAATGCTCTTGCTTATTTTCTCGTTCCCTTGCTTCCAAAGAATGCGTCCAGTGGTTTTTTTTACAAGCCTTACATTGCATTCAGTTAATCTTTATAGTGCAGCTCATACGCATGTATAAAGTTTACATTTCTTATGTAAGTCCTGTTCAAAGATCTCTGGCCACAGGTACACGCAGGGTCTGATTACAGAATCATAACAGTCTGTCCGATCTGGCTTTGAAATCAATGTTGGCCTTTTTTTTCTTTGTGCTTTATTGTTTTTTCCTCACTAAGTCAAACTACAGAGCCAGAAAGTAACTGTAACGTCTCTGAAAATAAGTTGTTTATAGTCCTACTGAATAATAAAATCCCTATAGTCTTTTCTTTCATGTGAATAGCAATTCCACATATATGTTTATCCAGGGTGCTAATATGTTGATGGTCTTGCTAGGCCTCAGTCGTCTTTGGCAAGACAATATCTGCTTATAATTTATATTCTCCCCCCGCCCCCCCCCACCCCCCAAAAAAAAAAAAGTTAAGCTAATGTCAGAAGCCTTCCTTAGCTTTAGTCTGCCTGGCATCTTAAACAACCCTTCATCTCTAAAGGTACATACACATACAGTAGATGGCATCAGTGACTTTCGTCCTGAAGAAGAACGTAAACGTGAAATTATTACTACTGAAGGAGGAAAATCAGTGCTTGTGTCACAGTAGCAGTGAGATCCCAGCAGTGGCAGAGGCATCTGTTGTCTTTGCTCATTGATAACACCTGCTGAATGCTCACAGTTGTTATCTGCTTTGCCTTTCTTCCACTACTTACCTTCACCTCTCTAGTATTTCGCTTATAATAAGTCTGCAGGGACAATAGAGGACAGCCTTATATATGGTTAGTGGTCTTGGTCATCCTGGTACCATAGGAGACTCAATACCGTTTGTCACAGGGCTAACAGTGAACCAAGGTAAGCACTATCTCTTGGCAACTGTAGCCAAATTATCTAAACCGGAGATGAAAGTTCACCAGAGCAGAGGTACTCTTAGGCACTAGGGCAAATATTTGAATGCTTCCAGTGTATAGCAACTCTTCTTTGCAATGGCACAACCTTTGCGGGCTTTTGAGGTCCATTAAGTCAGGCATCCCAAATGAACTATTTTCAAAGGATTTGTTTGAAGCAGGAAAGCCTGAGGGGAAAACCCTCAGCAGCTTTAGATTTCTGAGGAAAATCGGTGACGTCTCCTTTCTGCTCATCTATAACGTCTGAGATGAAGAAAAAAAAACCCCAAGCAACCTGATTCTTACACAACCCATGCTCTATTTAATTTTTATAGACCACGCCCAGCTCCTGAAGTAATCCCAGGGAAGAGTTCCCTCTCGTGGTTAGACAATACCCCTACAAACGAGGTGCGTAACGCGCTTCGCGCCTGTTCACCGAACGAAGAGTGACGTACTGCAGTGGGGTAAGAATTTGCAGCAAAACCGGGGACGTCCCTCTCAGTCATTAGAGCAAAACCATGCATTCAAAAAGTGCTGATAAAAATCTGTTTCTCGCTCCTCACAGGACTGAAAAGGCTGCTTAAATTTAAGTATTTTTTTCATTTTAAATTGAGTGCATTTGTATCTGTTCCCTCTGTGCCCCCATCTAAAAGTGAGTCTTTCATTGTAATGACTGTAACTGGACAGAAAGCAAAATTAATGATAAATAACTTTAAAATATCTGTAGAATGTTCTACAGTACAATACATAAAAAAATGTCACAGCTTTTTAAATCAAATGGCTTGGTTCTGGAAGGGGTGAGAGGGAAGAAACAACTCTACAGCATTTCTTTAAAAAGCTGGAATACCCGCCCCCCCCCCCCCCCCCCGCCGCTTGTTTCTAACTTTTCAGGCTTATAGAATAATACTTCATAATAAATAATGATAAAATTAGAGAAGAATAATAATAATAAAAAACTTTTTAAAGGGATATCTATGTAAAGTTGTTTTACAGTCTGGAATATTAAAAACAGTACTCAGGGGAAATAGAGGAGGGAACAGAATGAGGTAATTGGAGGTTTGGGATAAAGACAATGGAAGGCACATGCACTTGAAGAACTAGGGAGAAACCCAGAGATATCATGAGTGCTATTATTTATACTATTTATAATTACTCTTACCTATATTACTATTACATATCCAGGCAAAACCAACATCTCTGAAAGAAAATGACTGAATTTTGCCAACGTCAATGGGCATTTCATATGGAAACTATGTTTGTGGATAAAGCGAAAAGTGCATCTAATTTCAACAGAATTTATACTAGAACACTAGACAAATTACAAAGATAGGAAAGTTGGCTAACTTTTCTTGCATCCAGAGTTGAAGTCAGTTATATCCAGTGCCAACAGTAACAGCAACAACTTTACTTTTAGTCACAGTACAGATTGGCAAGACCTGGAAGAAAGCTGCAGTCATTGAAGCACCAGTTATGAAAAATAACTGAGAGACAAAGCTGTAATTGTGTGGAAATATATTTTGTAAAGGCACTATGATGTTTTACTAGCACAATAACAGAACAAATTAGTTTGAATGAAAAAACAGTTAAAAAATTTAAACGCTGAAAGTTACACTGGAGCTGAATATAAAATAGTTTGTATCAGCTTTTACTAAGAAAGCAAGCAAATCAAACCCCAGAATTCATCTCAGCTAATTTTTAACCATCAAAAAAATTATGTATGGATGCAGAAAAAATTATGCAGAATCTTTCTGTAGTCATCTGTGAGACATGTCTACAGAGGGATCCAGCTCGTTCAGGGTGGGCATATAAACGAGGTAGGATGAATTGGCTTCTGCAGGTCCTGCCTCCTTCCATTGACAATAGTGAGAACCTCAAATACTGACTTACTCAAGATGTCTAATTTTCAGCCAGATAAACTCAGATCATGTGACTCCCCCCACTCACTCTCTGTTCGCCTTCTAGTAGTATAAATAAACAAGCATTTCCACACCCCACCCCCCCACCCCCCCCAAATCAGGCACAAGATATGAACCACTGTTGAAATTCCTTAATAATAGAACTGACTATGCACAGCTATCTACTGAACTGTGATTTTCTTCCTAATTTCAGTTCTGTATACCACTTTTAATAGAAATGTTCTTCCTGTATCTTAAGAATGTCAAGCTCGCAAGTACTGCTCATTCAGGAAGAGTAATATATATAAAATAGCTGGATCCCAAAGTGTTCAGCCTATCAAAAAAATAAGTGTGATGGGTTACTTGCTGTAGCATGACTGGTAACTGATGTGAATGGAATACCTATGGATTAGTGTGGTACAAAGTAAAGACTAGGGCAAGGTAACAACAGTATACAAGGTCTACTATGGGCAACTATGTCAAACAAACAAAAAGGAACAAGTTGTTCTTTAATCTCATACCTGCAGTGAACGGACATTTGTGTAATCATGGACAGGTACAGCTCTGAACATGGGGCTGTGCAGTCACCGAGGTGCTGTGCATCATATTGCAATGGGCATTTTGCTTGAGGTAGTGGTTATAGACAGAAAAGTCACAGCTCATTTGGTCTCTCTGCTAAATCTGCATCTGGTATTATCATTGAGCCAAATTCAGGAGGTCTCATGCTGCCAGTACTTAAAACTACTAAAATTTAAAGGTGCAACTGTGGGGGGTTTTTTGTTGTTTGTTTGAAGATAAAAGATAATGTAGTCCATAGGTGAATGGCCTTGTTGTGCCAAGGGAAGATGAGTAACTTACCTGCAGGAGCCGGACTTCCATGGTTACTTAGGGATCATGACCTGATTACAGTTGGTGTGAGCAAGCAGAAATCAGATATATTCAGCAATATCACTGGAGCCTCAAAAAGCAGGAATAATTTCCTGGCACTGAAGAAAATAGTTTGTAAAATTTAAGGGGAAGGCAAAGTTTAGACAAAGAAAAGTGAATGAAAATGGAAAGTTATTTCAAAAATGGTTACCAGATAGCATACAGAACATGAGTTCAGAAAACTAGCCGACCTTGTCTGTCCCAGTGTGAGAATGACAACAGGTGATTTCCTAGCTCAGTGTCCAGGTTGTTAAGTCATCTGTACATATGGCTGCCTCTCCAGTACTTCACTGAAACCAGGAAGCCTCACTGGAATGGTGGATGATGTGTTGCATAACAGTCTTTATAATTTATTTTGCAGCTCAAGCTAGTTATAGTGCTCTGTCTGCCATGCTGAAGCAGGTCTCTTGCTTTCTCTTATATGGATTGTTAAATTAGAATTACATTGATAAAAATTAAGGTAACTGAAAAGAAACAAAGCAATAGATTTCCCATCTCTGAGATTTTTAGATTAAAAAAAAAAGAGAAAGAAAGAAAAAACTTCAGTTATATACTTCAGTTAAAAAGGAATATCGTGCCAAACATACGTAGGGTGTACAAGTAAAAGTCTCTGGGAGTCAGGCACTAGTTGAAATAAAGTCTTGAAAGAGAAGGGAAAAAAGAAAAGAAGGATAGGAGGATGCAATGGCTTCTGCAACATCAGTAAGGTGCTCAGGAGGCAAAACAAACTATGGTGTTTGTAGAAAAAAAAAATCAAGTTCTTCTACTCTGCCCTTTCTAAGAGGGCTCCAAACTCTGACAGGCTGCTGGAAATCAGACACTACCTGTAATCATTATGTAAATTTCAGCCTGGAGCAAAGGCGGCTCCAGAGGGACCTACAGGAAAGATGGAGAGGGACTGTTTATCAGGGAGTGTAGTGACAGGACAAGAGGTAATGGGTTTAGGCTGAAGGAGGATCGACTTAGATCAGATGTTAGAAAGAAATTCTTTACTGTGAGGGTGGTGAGGCACTGGCACAGGTTGCCCAGAGAAGCTGTGGAGGCCCCATCCCTGGAAGTGTTCAAGGCCAGGTTGGATGGGGCTTTGGGCAACCTGGTCTAGTGGAGGGTGGCCCTGCCTGTGGCAGGGGGGTTGGAACTAGAATGTCTTTAAGGTCCCTTCCAACCCAAACCATTCTATGATTCTATGTATGCGACTTCTGAAAACCTGCAGTGCGTATTTGAATTGTTAAAAAAGGGGGAAAAAATGAAAAGCACTGAATCACATTTTCAAAATAGAGCTTTGGCCTAGTGCACTGACATTTGAAAACCAGTATTATTTCTCTCGATGAAGAGTAAGTACCAACAAACAGATGTGTATTAGCTGCCACTGAGTAACACAGGCTGCAGATAAGCAGGAGCTTTCTACATTTTTTCCTGGAGGTATTGTGTGACTGCAACCTATAACTGATTTTAGGGTGGAAATGCATCAGCGCGGGAGGCACTGCACAATGTTACTGACAAGACACAGCCCTAAATATAGCAACTCGGTTAAAACAGTACGCACGACAGAGGTATGTATCTTCAATAAAAGTGGGCAGACAAGAGCCCTGCCGTTGCTCGCAACCTGAATATAAATCACAACAGCGGCAGAGCCTGGTATCGTGATTTATATAGTTGTCTTCCTACGGCAAAGGAGGACTGCCTGCCACTCGAGGTGTGTCGCCGAGCTTTGCGCAATAATTTCCGCGAAGAAAAGCTAGCCCTGCAGCCGGCCGCGAGGCGTGGAGGTTGCGGGCAGCGCTGCGTGGCGATGCCCTGCGCCAGCGCCTGCGAGCGGGGCCGGCCAGGAGACCGCGCCGTAAACAGGATCAACGGCGCTTGTCCTTCCCCCTCCATCTCTGCGACGAAGGGAGCGCCGTCCGCGGCAGAGCACGGAGCTGCGGGGGGGCTGCGAGGCGGGACCGCGGCAAGCTCCGCGCCGCAGCCGAGCACGGGCGGCCGTGCGACGCGGGGCTCCAGGCCTGGCTCGACCGGATCGGGCCCGCCAGAGCACAGGGCCGCGACACCCCCGGCGGAGCCCCCAGCACGGCCCCGCGCCGCAATGGGGGCTGCGGCTGCGACTCCCGGCCCCGCCCACGGAGCCCCGCGCACTGCGGGGAAGCCCTCGCCGCCGCGGCGGCGGCCGCGCACGCGCGCTGCGTCCGCACTGCGTCGCCGGTGCCGTCTGGCCCGGCGCCAGGGGAGCCCCGCGCCGGCAGCGGGGCCGCCCGGGCGGGGCGGGGCGGCGGCCGCGTCGAGCGCCTATTTATAGCGCGGGAGACTACCCTTGGCCTGGGAGGTGTTCTCCCGCGGCTCCGCACTGTGCGTTCTGCCTCGGGTGGGCCGAGGCTCCCGGCCTCTCCGTGCGCAGCCGTAGGCTCTGTGCGGAGTCGGTGCCGGGAGCAGCCCGCGTCTGCGGGCAGCGCAGGCAGGCGGGAGCCGCGTCAAGGGACAACCCTACGGGCGGGAGAGCAGAGTTCCGAGCGCTGTCACTTTCCGTCGCGCCGAGCTCAATGGCGGCTGCGGCTGTGCGGCACCCGGGGCTCTGGGTTTAGTAGTGCCCCGTTCTCCGCTGCGTGAGGGTGGCGCAGAGCCTGGGTCTGGCCCGATCGGGCGCTGCGGGCACAGGTCCTCCGCTCTCGGCAGGAGCGGGCGGAGCAGGGTGCTACCAGCAGGCCTCCGGAGTCCCAGAGATTCCCCTTTTCCGGGAGCAGGCAGATCCCGCCCGGGGCGCGCTGCCAGCGCCTAGAAAACTCCTCCGCACCGAGGCTGCCGAGCGCGCGGCGCCGCTGACCGTGAGCCGCCGGCGCACGGCCCCACCGCGGAGACGGGGGGGGGGCGAGTAGCGCGAGCCGAGCAAACGGGGTGGGAGCGATGGGAGCTCTGCCCGCGAGTCCGCGGCGATGGTGTCTGCTGCGCGCTCCACGAGACACCCCCCCCCGTGCCGCCTGCCCGGCAGGAGCCGCGCGCTCCCGTGGTCCGGGGCCTCCGCGCGCTCCCGCGGCCCGGGGGCGGGCGCGCGGCCCGGCGGCAACCTGCCTCCTCGTGCCCCCCCCACCCGGGGCCGGAATCGCCATATAAGGAGCGGGAAGCCTCCGCCGGAACCGAGACTTATAAGGTTGTTGCCTAATATGGAAAGTGCGGCGGGGGGCTTCCGGCGGGCTGACCGAGGCGGGCGGGGGCCGGGGACCCCGCGCTCTGGGGCCGGCGGCGCTGCGGCGGCGCTGCGGCGGGGCTGCCCATGGCGGGGGACAGGCCTGCAACGGGCGCGGGGCTCCCAGCCCGGGGCGGGCGGGGCCCCCACGGCCCGGCTTTCCCCGGTGCCAGGCGCTGACGCCAGGCGGGGTCCTCCAGCCCTCATCCATATTAGGGCTTCCTGCTTTCCATATATGGACATGTACGTCAGGGCTGGGGCGGGCTGCGGCCGGTGGGACCCGATATATAGAGGCGGCTCCGGGGCGGGCGGGGAGCCGAGCGCTTCCAGCGGGCAGAGCCGGGGGGAGCCCCGGGCGGGCGGGCGGGGAGCCGAGCACTTTCAGCGGGCAGCGCCGGGGCCACCGCGGCGCAGGGTACGCAGCAGGCGACGGCCGCCTCGCCGCAGCCGGCCCGTCCGCCGGGCCCGCGGCGGCGGCGCCACCACCCGTCAGAGCCCCAGCCCGGCGCCCTCATGGCCGCGGCCAAGGCAGAGATGCAGCTCCTGCCCCCGCTGCAGATCTCCGACCCCTTCGGCGCCTTCCCGCACTCGCCCCCCGCCATGGACACTCACTATCCCAAGCTGGAGGAGATGATGCTGCTCAACGGCGGCGGCCCGCAGTTCCTTGCCCCCCCCGGGGCGCCCGAGAGCGCGGGTTTCGGCGCCGCCGGGGAGCCCGGGGAACAGCACTTCGAGCACCTCGCGGCAGGTAAGCGCGCTGGCCTCGCCCAGGCGGGCGGGGGAGTCCCGGTCCGCCGCGGGGGCAGCGGCGCCTGCGGGGGCTCCGCGCTGCAGCGGCGCCCCTGTCCCGGCGGCTGCGCGGGGGGATTCTCCTGTGTGCGTCAGCGGCTTCGGGCTAGCAGCTGCTGGAGACCTGCCAGCGGCGCTGCAATATGTTACGCTCAATTATTAATTAACCAGAAGCAAGGATCTCGGGCTGCGCTGTGTGGGGATGGCTCGCGAAGCACCGGCAGCAGCTGCAGTGGCTGCTGGAAGTAATCGCTATTCCTCTCTTTTCAGACACTTTTCCCGACATTTCCCTGAACAACGAGAAAACCCTGCCAGAAACCAGCTATCCCAACCAAACGACGCGACTGCCACCAATAACCTACACGGGGCGCTTCTCCCTAGAGCCGGCCCCCAGTAGCAGCAACACCTTATGGCCAGAGCCCCTCTTCAGCCTTGTCAGTGGGCTGGTGGGCATGGCTAATGCACCTTCCACCTCTACGCCTTCTTCATCATCACCATCCTCCTCCTCGCAGAGCCCCCCTCTGAGCTGTTCTGTCCAAGCCAGCGAGAACAGTCCAATTTATTCAGCCGCACCAACTTTTCCCAATTCTAGCTCTGACATTTTCCCTGAAGCGCAGACCCAGTCTTTTCCCAACCCCTCTGGAGCCCCCATCCAGTATCCACCTCCAGCTTATCCGACTGCGAAAACCAACTTTCAGGTGCCGATGATCCCGGATTACCTGTTCCCTCAGCAACAAGGTGAGCTCAGTCTTGTTCCGGCTGATCAGAAGCCCTTTCCAGCCCTTGAGACCAGAGCACAGCAGCCTTCCCTCACACCGCTGTCCACTATTAAGGCGTTTGCTACCCAGACTGGCTCCCAAGAGTTGAAGACCCTCAACACTAACTATCAGTCCCAGCTGATCAAACCCAGCAGGATGAGGAAATACCCAAACCGCCCCAGCAAGACCCCTCCTCACGAGCGACCCTATGCCTGCCCAGTGGAATCCTGTGACCGAAGGTTTTCACGGTCCGACGAGCTAACACGGCACATCCGTATTCACACGGGACAGAAACCTTTCCAGTGCCGCATTTGCATGCGGAACTTCAGCAGGAGCGACCACTTGACTACCCACATCCGCACACATACAGGAGAGAAGCCATTTGCCTGTGACATTTGTGGCAGAAAGTTTGCCAGAAGCGATGAGAGGAAGAGACACACTAAAATCCACCTTAGGCAGAAGGACAAGAAAGTGGAAAAGGCAGCTCCGGTCTCAACTGCTTCCCCAATTCCTGCCTACTCATCCTCTGTGACTACATCCTACCCTTCCTCCATTGCCACCACTTACCCTTCGCCGGTGCGCACAGTGTATTCCTCCCCTGCTCCCTCTTCCTATCCCTCCCCTGCACACACCACATTCCCATCTCCTTCTATAGCAACCACTTACCCCTCTGGCACTGCCACTTTTCAGACCCAAGTGGCCACCTCCTTCTCATCTCCAGGGGTCACCAACAATTTCAGCTCACAGGTGACCTCAGCACTTTCAGACATGACGTCAGCCTTTTCTCCAAGGACAATTGAGATTTGCTGAGATTACCTTCTGGAACAGGAGGATTCACCCTTTCCATTGGTACTATCAGAAATGGAGTCTCCAATTACTTCCCAACACCATACATTGCAAGGCTCTTTAACTTTTCTTCAAACTTCAGCTGCCTGAAACAACTGCCATTTAAGTTTTCCACCTCTGTTGAATGAATTAATTTGCATGGACTGTGGAAATAAGTTCAGTATAATTTTCCCCGTAAACAATAGTCTTTTATTAGGAAGAAAGGACTTTTGATTAAGTATGTAGCTGATGTAAATTGTACATGTGCCATGGTTTTGCTTTCCTTTAGGTACTATTGATGTGAACAATCTTTGCATATCCATATTGTATTATTTGGAGTTTGCAGGGCCATATTTTGTAACTGTTAATTCTACTTCAGTGACAATGCTGTAATGAGTTTCAAACTTCTTTGGGAACAGCACTTAATGTATTTGAGCATGTTAGAGTGATGCTATGTAAATATCACCTGATGAGACACTCACATGTGGCAGAAGTTTTGTTTTTAAAGTTACAAGTCTTGGTGCCTTTTTGTGAAGCCTTGCTGATGTCATGCATTTGTGTGAATGGATGCTTTGCATCTTGCCTTAAAGTGAAAGGGATGTTACTCAAAGAATGTAAGGGAGAGGAGGGAACAGGTGGGGAGAGGAGCACGAGAAAGCCCTGGGGGACGGAATGTAAGCAAAAAAAAAAAAAAAAACCCCACACCTCTCAAAGTCTATTTTTGTTACAAAAATGTAAATTTATATATATATTCAGGAGTTGGAATGTTGTAGTTACCTACTGAGTAGGCAGCAATTTTTGTATGTTATGAACATGCGGTTCATTTTTTTGTGGTTTATTTTTACTTTGTAATTGTGTTTGTTTAAAATGAAAGTGACTGTTTGGCTTCTAAACACATCGAATGCGCTTTCCTGCCAATGGGATATTTGATGTACAATACTCTTCAGAAAAAAATAAATAAAATATCAAATCGTGCAGATTTCCACATTTTCCTTTAAGTTGCTACATAGGAAGACTGTGCTGCAGCAACCCTGACTCCTTGAGTGGCTGGGAAGTAACAAATGCTGCTTGTCTCCTGGAGGAACACCCGCTTAAAGAAAGGAGAGGAGACCAATCACTCCGAATTCCGGTTGCTCGCAAAGGCATGGATGGAGCGCGCACACGCACACACACGCACATCCTTGCATTAGGTGCATTACCTCCTCTTTTGAAGTAGCCACGATTTCTGTTTTCTGGCTTTTCCAGAAGCATGTGAGCTAATCTTAGGAAGAAAAACAATTCTCCCGGTGCTGAAAATGAGGTTTGAAAATTAGAATTTCAACTGTGCATTCATAGATAGTCAGAAATCTTACTGGAGAGCATGCTAATAGAGCAGTTTCTAGGCTGGAAATACAAAAAGCTCAGTCCAAAAAGCTTCCAAATGGTTTGTCAGAAGGCAGCCCTGCTCAGCTGAAGGCTGTCATGAGTTCCTCCTTGACACAACACAGGGCATGTAAATGCGTAGGCCTGATAGCCTTTAGTATAGATGTTTCAGCATTTATAGGAAAGCACTTCCTTAGGCATATTTCAGAGGGTATGTGAATTCTCTGCAGAATAAATTCGGAGAAGCTTGCATCCATGAGAACTGGTAGTGCAGGTACAGAGGAGGCTTCTGGTGTCAGTCCTTTCAGATGAGGTCTTTGCAGATCACTAATGTGAGGAGCTGGGATCCAGATGAATGCATCCGGCACAAACTGGCAAGCAGTCCCTGTCGGACACAGCATGCTCTAGTGCTTGCCAAAACGGACCCCTCTGGCTAGGAAGGGCAACCTGCTGAAGCCCCTGGGCTAGTCTGTCTTCTTGGGGATGCAGCCCACCCCTGGCAAATGGCAGCAATTCTGGAAAATACCTAAGAGCTGAGCAGTTGGTAAACCCCAGTCTGTCATCTCTCAAGCAGGACTGTCCTCAGCCGGTTGCGACAAGCTGTGGGGAAGGGCCTGTGCTGCTTTGTGCTGGTTTGTGCCTGCGGTACTGGGTGCGGTCTGCAAGCTGCTACTGGTGACTTTGCAGCTGGCCCTGCTGGGCCTTTTCAGAGAAAAGCGCTAGCTCTTTTCAACCCAAAGGGCTCCGGCCAAGGCAGGTTGACTGGGCAAGCTGAATATTTGGCTTTGCGCTATCTGCGCATGTAACCCATGTCAGAAGCCAGAGAAATCCACTTATGGGAGATGAGACAATGAAGAAGGACCTTCAAATGTGGTGCTTCAAAGAAGGAAGCAAATAACATTATGTAAAGCTAACCACAATTTTTTTCCCACCTCCAGTTCCCAAAGTAAACAGCAAAATAAACAGTTGGAGTCAGCCCAAGCCCATTCTGATTTGTGGGCACTGCTCTGTTCAGATGGGTAGGATAGGATAGTTCAGTTGGAAGGGACCTAGAGCCTACAATGATCATCTAGTCCAACTGCCTGACCACTTCAGGGCTGACCAAAAGTTCAAGCATGTTATTAAGAGCACTGTCCAAGTGCCTACTAAACACTGACAGGCACAGGGCATCGACCACCTCTCAAGGAAGCCTGTTCCCATGTTTGACCACCCTCTTGATAAAGAAATGCTTCCTCATGTCAAATCTGAACATCCCCTGATGGACGCAGCTTTGAACCGTTCCCACGTGTCTTGTCCTGTCACTGGATACCAGTGAGAAGAGCTGTAGATGTTGTTGTCTTTTCAAGCTCGTCTCTGCTAGCTCCTGGTCAAGCCTTCTGGAACTGTGATTGTGCTAAAAGCTGACCAAGTGGGCTCTCAAGCAATGCCCAATGAGCCTGAGGGTGCCCCAGGTTCTCCAGAGCACTTTCTACAAGAATGAGCAGTGATGGTAATTGCCACACCTAAAGAGGCAGCAAAGATGAGTGCTCTTTGGTGCATTGTGCGCAAAGTAGATTGAGTCAGGCAGTGTTGCAGGGCTATTCAGGAACGAAGGCCAGAGCACCCTTTCCAGCAGCAGGGCATATCTCTGATGTCTGGCTAGCCATCTCTGCATGAGACTGGCCCATGGGTGTCAAGGTAGCAGTGCAAGGCAGGTGATGGGATCTGCAAGGCCTCTTTAGTTCAAAGAAACACTGGTCCTACTTGCCCCATGCTTTTCCCACTCTGTGATGGTAGATCCTTTCAACTTGTGGACGCCTCCAAAAATCCACCCTAACACTCCCCACCCCCATCACCTTCTTAGGCCTTCTCTTGAGGATGCTGCAGTCTCCCTTTAAACGGAAGAATTCTGGCCTCCCACAGCTGTGGGCATTGATCACAGGCACTCCATAGGTAGTTGTGTCCCACTGCAGGGACGTTCAGAGGCACTGAACCAGGTATGTAGGGTTACCATTGGCCCCATGTTAACCCTGACTCAAAAAGCTGTATAGCTGAGTAGTGCAGGCCAGCAATGTTCTGAGGGAAGGGCTCAGCACCAGTGCACCGTAGCTTGCCTAAATTGCAGCAACTTGTCCTTTGCGTTTGCCATCCCTTTTTATAGCATAAAGGAAAGAAAATGCATGGGATCTTTTGCTCCCATTCTTTCCATGGCCTTTGCCCCAGAAAATGAAAGCAGATTTCAGGGCTGACAAAGCATTGACCGTACGTTTTCTGCGAGATCTTTTTGGTTGCTGTTGGTCTGAAGATGACAAGATTTCTGATTCTTAAAAAGTTCGCTCCAAGTCTAATTGAGAGCGTAAGTAGGTCTTAAGGAAGCTATTCCCAGGGCAACAGAAGGTGTTGCGATCGGCCGGGGAAACCCCTTGCCTTCCCTGCAGATAAAGCCCGAAGCCCGCGCAGGAAATGCAGCGGCAGGGGAAGGAAGCGAAGGCCTCTTGCGTTTCCAGTCACTGGCAGAAAATCCATTTGTCTGACTTAAACCTCAGCTGTTTGTGATTTAAAGCCCAACTTCAGCTCTGACCGCTACCGGCAGGAAAAGCCGTGCGTCACCGCTGGCGGCAGCCCAGCTGGTCTCGAGGGGCACCGCGCGGACACGCCGCAGCTGCTCGCGGAACCCCGGCCGGGCAGCTGCGCTCGCGGGACCGCGCGTCACCGCGCCAGCGCCGGGAGCGCGCCAGCGGGCGGGGCCCTGTCACGCGGCGCGGGGCGGCTAAGGCCGAGCGGAAACGCCGCTCCGGCGGCGGTCGGAACTGTGCCGACCATATTTGGCGTTTCCTCCGCGCCTTTTATGGCACTTCCGAGAGCCAAAAAAGGCGTTTCCTGCCCACGTGTTCCCGGGGCCGTGCTGTGTGGCTGAGTCCCTCCCCTCCTCTCCCCGGGACCCCCTGGGGGCTTCTCGTCTGGGTCGGCTTCCGCGTTACCCGCGGGCGGCCCGGCCTGGCCGGCGGCTCCGGGCAAGGGAAGCCTGCGCTCCGCCCAAGGCCGAGCGGCGGGTCCGGGGTCTTTCGGACGCCCGCCCGCCCGCCCGCCTGCTGGCGGCGCGGTCCCGGGCATCTGCGGCTGGGCACCGTCGTCTGAGTGCCTGCGTTCCCAAGGACCGTTGGAGGGCAGGCCGGCTTCTAGCGCTTCCTCGCTGCTGGCTGCTGTTGCGATCTCTTTAATAGAGACTTGAGTCGCTCTGTCTACACGCCTCCAAAATAGGTAGGATGCAGTTTAACCTGGGGAGTGCTGAAGAGGCCGGTGCCCTTGTCCACCCAGCCTTTTCCTCTGTAGAGCCTTTCTGTAAGCTGCTGTGCATGTGAGGAAGTGTGGACCATCCTTGCCTAGGTGGCTGCTTTATGCATTAATTACACTAGAAAAACTGATTCTTCATTTTTCTTTCCCTTTAGAAATAAGGAGATAAAGTTTAGCTCGGGCACGCTTCACGAGGCCACTGTCCCCTGTGATACTCTGTAAGTGGCCTGTGGCATTGTGTCCTGTTGTGCTCCGGACCTGCTACCGGAGAATCCGTATAAAACTGGTGAAATGCGACTGTTAAAGCTATTTCTGTTGTGACTCTGAATTGCTCTTACTAAGTAGGTCGTGGGCCCTGGCTGAGTGAAGAGATGAGACTTAACAAGGAGGATAGAGAGCTGTAGCCAGAGACTTTGGAGTGAAAAGGTATGTGATCATGGACCTTTCTTCTGGGGCTTGCACTGACGCCTGTCTGCACCACACGGACTGATTTTGTGCATCTGAGAAAGAGACCTCAAATAACCCAAAGAAAAATAACTTTGTAAACTGATAGCTGGGGACTGAAGGCGATCTGAGCTGCGGTAGATGCCCTTAGAAGAGCTGCCCCTAAGCACACCCTCGCCATTGTTGAGTTGACTAAAGCTGGGTGAAGTGGTTGAAGACTGTCTCGTGAAGAATGTCTTCAGCTCCTCCTAAAGCAAGCTGTTAACTAGGGCTAGGGTATTTGTTGACCTTTTTAGTATAAGTGGTTGTTCCTTTCAAAATTTTTCTATTTGTGGCCCTGTAGACTCTAGAATTATCAAGATTTGTGAGTGGAGATAATATATTTATGAAGAGGGCTTAATTGTGTTATTCTTGAGCTAAACATTCCATGTCTTTACCTGTGCACATTATCTGAATGTAGCCCTGATAAGTACTAGTTAGACCTAGAAGAAAGATTACATGTTTTAAAGTGCATTGAGACTCTAGGATGAAATAGGAGCTATAACTAAAGAACAAGAAACTTTAAATAGTTAAGTTGTTCTGCTATAATCAAAGTGACTTTGTTTTTAAAAATCCCACCTTGACTGGTAAACTTTAATGATTTATGGTCTTGACTTGATTAATCAAACTCTCTCAACTTAAATAACAGAGGCTGATGCTTATACATAGTGTCTAGCACTTTGTAGGGTTCAATTTCTGATCATTCTTTGGCACTGCCATAATAAAAATGATGGAGGGTTAGGCAGAAGTATCTTCAACACGCACATTTTACTTCCTTAACTACAAAAAGCGTTATTAAAGCATGCTTCTTGAACTTTTTGGTTGGTTTTTTTTGAAGAAGCATACAGGCATGTCTTTTTCTTTTGCGAGCTTTTCATACTACTTTTTTGTATCTCCGACCACAAATGATGATACACGGTGACACTACCAGTAAAAATGTCAATAGATGAAAATTCTGCTGTGCAATGTCCCCTGTAAGGTTGACCTGAGTGATATGACCTGACTTCTGCTATCCTGACTACTGTCATAGTGGGCTTCCCCTGTAACAATAAAACTGTTGATCACAAGTAGACTTGCGAATGTCAGAGTTGGAGGGACAGGGAGACAGAAGTTTGATCTGATCTTTAAAAGGTGGTGAATGCCTTCTGTCTCTTGTGATGATGCAGTAAAAACTTTTAAGCAGAATGAGCATTACTTGTCTGACGGTGGCTATTCTTCCATGTGACAAGTTTAGTTGGGGATGGCTTTAGAAGCTCTTGAAAACACATTACATAATGAACATCTCAAATGTGTTTATCCCAGTTGCTGCGCTCCTTCAACTGCACAGCTGCGGGTAGTCCTCAGGTTCTCTACCTGAATGTGCCCAGCTGTGTGCTAAGTCAGTGAGCTGCCTAGTGCATTGTGACATGGCATCCTGTGGGCTGAGAGTGTGAACTGGAACTACGCTTCCAGGTTTGTCTGCATATACAGCAATTCTAGTTACAGCAGCCTTGGGGAACCCTCAAAATACTGTAAGCACACCTTAGTAAAGCCTAAACATCAGTCAAAGAAATGTGATTAAGTCCTGGAAAACAAACACTCTGGAGTGAATGAGTTTAGTTTTACCACTTTTAATAGTTTTGACTACATTTGTCTTTGGAATACCGGAAAGAACACTGGAGCATAAGGAGGAAATGAAGGGACAGACTCTATATCTTCCTACAAATTTTCTAGAACAAAAATGTCAGCAGTGGTTCTTCGAATACTGTCTAAAAGGTTTCTTCCTCATTAGCTGGAGAACTGGACTTGTAAATATGTATAATTGGAAATCTGACAGAAGGTTGAAGGAAATGTACAGCAGCAGCATTTTGATCTGATGATACTTGAGATTAAAGCTCTTGGCCATGATTTTTACTTCTGTTTGCATAAATAAGCCCGAGAATTATAAGAAACTCCAGATGCATTCAAATGAACTGGAAAGCAGCTGTGGTGCTTTGAATTGAATGGCAGAAGCTGTCCACACATCTCATGTTTTTCCTCAAGGAGGCAGGCCTTTTCTGGACAAAACCAGACCACCTGAGGTGTCGTAACTGTGGTTGTAGTATCTATGGGGTCATAAAGTGAACACATGATGATCTTTTTAAAAAAGCACGCCTACATTAAAATAGAGTAGTTAACAAACACCATCAATGTTTCCTTGCTTATTAAAAGAACTGTCATACTCAATCAGAAGAAATTCAGGGTCTGGTCCATTGGCCGAGGTAGCCCTGGAATATTCTTCTGGTGATTGTGACCTGTGGCCAATAAGTTTCATGAGCTAGAGTCAGTGTCTTTACCTATTTCAACTAACTTTGTGCAAGTGAGTTATTAAGCAATACAAAGTTTTAGCATTTACAATATCTGTCAGAAAAGGGAATTTTATCATATCTAAGTGCTGCATGAAGGGGGGTGTGTGTGTGTGTGTGTGTGTGTGTTTAAACTTGCTACTTCATAACTTCATTCAACGCCTCTTAGGACTTACGTTATAGAAGATGGTGAATAATGTCGCTTCCACGATAGCTACAGAACTCTGTCACTCCTTTCCCAGTTTGCTCTCTTTCTGGTTGAAGAAGCAGGGTCTGTTTTGTACAGCAGGTGGTCTGTATCTCATATGATTCTTTCATGTACTTTTTGTCATGCTACGCTCTTGTTTCTGAGAGGTGGAGGCCTGCACCATACACCGTATTCAAGATGGAGGATTGATGTGGATTAATTGTGGTGTAAATTTTTTTTTTCCTCCTATGTTTTCTCTTCTGAGTATTTCTAAACCTTCTGTCTGGCTTTTGAGCAATGAGCTTTTAAAGCTGTTAAGTATCAAGATCTTTTTCGGGTTTTCTCGGAGACCATCATACAATGTATAATGTTAAAACTTTGAACCCCCTGTCCCTGTTTGGGCTTTTTGCATTATCCACACTGAAGTCCATATGCAGCTTTACATCTGTTCCCACAATATTGTTAGCCCTGCAGCAACTCTACAGGGGCATTGTTGTAACTGCACAGAAGGACATTGTTAGAAGTCACTGTCGCCTCACCCTTCACCTGACTTTTTCAAATCCTCCGTAAGTATGGTTTCTTAGGGCTAAGCAGAGATCTCTGCATGAGTCTGCTGACAATTTTTGCCCAACTACAAACTGTTTCAGTCTTTAATGAGTTGCTTCTCTGTTTCTGTTGTCCCACACGAGATAGATTAAGAGCCTTTGGCGAGTGTTTGTACTGAACAGTTTCTGGAAATCCAAATATAGTACGTTGGGTGAATTTCTCATGTCCGCATTGTTGTGGTTTAAGCCCAGCCAGCAGCTAAGCCCCACACAGCCGCTCACTCGCTCATCCCCCCTCGGTGGGATGGGGGAGAAAATCAGAAGGGTAAAAGTGAGAAAACCCGCGGGTTGAGATGAAGACAGTTTAATAGGTAAAGCAAAAGCCGTGTGCGCAAGCCTGTGCTATCAACACTGTTTCCAGCAGAAATTCAAAACATAGCCTCATGGTAGCTACTGTGATGAAAATTAACTCTATCCCAGCCAAAACCGGCGTGCACGTGCTTACTGATTATTCTAAATAATTCTAAAGGATTTGTTCAGGCATGAATTTCCTTCACAAAAACTACACTGATGTTTTATCTACATTTACTACTTATTCATGTACCCACTAATTCTTCTAGCAAGCTTCTACTAGTGTGCTTCTGCTAGCGTGCCTGGAATGAACATAGGATTTATAAGCCTGAAGCTTTCTGAAACCTTTATAAAAATTCATGTTGTGTATGGTACCATCCAGTCCCCTGGTACCGAGGAAGAACGCCACAGCTATTATGCTTGTTATTCCATCCTCTGATTGAGCATTTGAAGGGATACCATATGGTCTAACGACTTCTTGTTGTTCATTTTGATGGCTTAATCCCTTCTGTAATCTATCCTACAGACACTTCAGTTTAAAATATTCTGTAATGCAAGTCCTGTAAAGGAAACTTTTGGCACCGGAACTTTTCCAAGCTTGTCTGAGGCAAAATGGGTGCAAAAGTCACTTTTGGTGCCTTCCTTATGTTTAGACCATCAGTTGGCCTTATGAACGCTCTGATAGTCTCACAGTCCCTGATACAGCTGAGAAAGGAGGAGTCATCAGTTCTCTTCCTGTCGGCAAATTGTCTTCCCCAAGCCTTATTTCTGGCCTGCCATATTGTGTTTTAATATGACAGTATGCAACCGTGTTTATTTTCTGCATTTCAGCATAACTTTTTTTTTTTTTTGAGGGATGTCGTTCTTCCTCCTTGTCAGAATAATTATTTTTGGATTGGTTCTTAGCCTTTCCTAACAGGCAATAAAGCACAATTGCTGATATGATGTCTTTGAATAGTTTTTCTGTCACTAGAAAATACTTTTACTTTTTTAACTGCAGCACTACTTTTTTATTTAAAAATAAAGATGTTTAACTCCTTTTTTGAAACTATAGCCTATTGCAGTAGATATCTGGCTTTTGTTGCTCTTGCAAGGATGTTGAACTGTTCTTGTGTTTTGATGAATGCTGTTCTGTGCTTTACTTCAGAAAATACAGCGGTTTGTGTGTATCACCCCAAACCGTGTGCTTTTTAACACTTGTTGGCTTTTCTGTGATTCTTAGGTTAAACTTTCCTGTGCCTTTTTTTTTTTTTTTTAAATTTTATTGCAAATGTCAGTATCCTGATTGCATGTGTCTTATGATGAAGGGCACGCCTCCTGTGTAGGGTCCTTCTATTTTTAAAGATTCCTTTAGTTCCTAGTGATTCTGAATCCCTCTTCCTTGCACTATTTTTTCTAGCCATGCATGGTCACTCTGCATTTCTGGTCCTCTGGTAGTGTGAGCACAAAAAACCCTAAACAAACAAACAAAACTGTCAGGGAGGCTGTAGCTAAAATATGAAGTTGAAGACCAGGGTCTCCCTGACAGTGGGTTTTGGTTTTGTTTGGGTTTGTTGGGTTTTTTTTTTTTAATGGACTAAGCTTTCTTTCCAGAAACTCCCCCCCCCCCCCCTTTTTTTTTTCCACCTGATAGTCTCCAGACAAATAAACATTAATGTAACTTCCCTAGGATTTCCAAAAAGTCTGCCCGAACTCCTCCTCAGTTCCTATTTTCTGCACGTGGCTGACAAGTCATAATCTTAGGTAGTCTATGGCTGATAATTGTGTTGCATGTCACTACAGCCTACCTCTGTCTCTCTCATGATAGCGTCCCTGCCCTCAGGTGGTATCCTCAGAGACAAAGCCTTTTCCTGCTGAGGAGAATCTGCCCCAGAATTGTTCCCTGTCATCAGACTTGCACTTCTTTACCACAGGACTTTCTTCCTCTTTCACAGTACAGATGTTGTCAGCTTAAGTTGCTGTCGCGAAAGGTGTCATTGAATAGTCTCCTAGAGTTCCTTGGCCTCAAGATCCAGACTTTTTCCGTGAGGATCCTGCACTGTCTGTGTCTCTGGGGCTGGTAATTCAACAACCCTTGGTGCAATGGATTTGGAATCCATTTGATTGATGTAATGTGATGGAGGTGATACTGAGAGTCATAATAACCATTTATGTCCCTGTTGCACAGGTGTCTGTCTTGCATCAAAGTCATTTAGATGATCAAACTATGTTAACGGAAGTTTGTCAGCACAGCTAAGGTTTTGCCCGTAATCATCAAAGAAGGTGGATGGGTTTATAATATATGTATATATATATATATAAAAAATAATTGTAAAATTTGATTTTTTTTTTTTTTTAGGCAGAAGTGAGCTCTAGAAGAGAACAAAACTGTCTCTACCCAGAATGAGTGAAGTAAGCTGAAAGAGATACTCAAAACTGGATGCATTCTCCAATTAGCTAGCTATATGTTTTGCCATTTTGCTATTATGTTTCATGATCAACCAGAGGATGTTTTTTAACTTAAACAGAAATTGACAGGACATAAATGCATATAGGTTCCATTAGAAATATCAAACCACACAATATTCTTGCAAGTTGGGTTTTATAAGCCCTTCTGTCTGAAGGAGACAAATGCTCAGAAGCAGGGAACATGCTTCCTTTTCTGAAGCAGGAATGCTGGACAGAAAGAAAGGTCTTCCAGAGGTTGGTTGGTTGGTTTGTTGTTGGGGTTTGTTTTCGTTTTAGGGCTGCTTTTTCTGCTTTTTCTAGTAGGGGCTATTGTGATTCTAAGAAAGGAGAAGGAAAGTTGCTCGAATGGATGGCATTTGCTCATGGACTTGAAAGATGGGCTACCCGACTGCGGTGACTGGCAGGACAGGATGTGACAGGGATTTTCCACTTTTCCTCTAGGATAGTGGTAGCTTACAGTTGCTTTTAAGGGTAGGCATAGCCAAGTGGTAGCAAATGAAAGAATTACGCTCAAAGTTCTTTTGTGAAGGCTGCGGAGAGTTCTGATAATTCCTCAACTTCAGCGAGAACACCTCATGTCATACTCATGTAACCGAGCTGTTTGGCTTTCTCAGCGATGGCACTAATAGGCTTTAGATACTAGTGTCTGTATGCTGCCACCTTATGTTCAGAAACAAAACCAACTTGGGTATTCTTTCTAGGAAATGCCTTTGAAAATAATGCTTAAGTGACCTTGTAACTGTAGGTCTAGTCGTGAGTATGAAAACAGTCATGTTGAGTTATGCAGTTTGGATTCCTTTGCTTTCCTTTAGGAATCTGAGACTAAGGCTCTTGGTTGTTTTTGGTTTGTTTTTTTTTTTTCCCATTTGTGTGGGTGTTTTTCTTCCTCCTCCCTAGTTCTTCCCTGAACTCGCAAGGAGTAGAAAGCTGTTTTGTTTTCTAATTCAGGGTGCCTGGAGACAAATGCTGGAATGCATATCTTTGGAGCATAACATAAGGAGCATGACTTACACTTAGACGTTTATATCTTCTATTTTCTGACACTGCTTTTCATGGTTAATTCCTGCTGTCAGCTGGCAACAGTCAGAAGAGCCAAGAATGCTCTGTGAGGCGCTGTGTAAACTCCACGCTTCCAGATCCTTGCTTTAAGGAGTACTAGCCACACCACTTCCAGTGTCTGCGAAAGGCACTAAGCAACGCTAAAGAGCCTTTGCTGCGCATTGGAGTCTGGGATGCCCATCTCTCTCTCCAATGGGGCTAGGTAGGACAAAAAGTGCTTTTATTCTCCCTTCATCTGCACATTTCTGTGTACCGCCTGGGTGCATCTGAAAGAGTCAAAACTGCTCAGTGCCTCTTTGAACCCTTGGCCTTATATAGATCTTTTCAACACCTGAAAGAAGATTAGTGGAAGAAACTTGGATTGGAAAGGCTCTCTTTAAACAAGAGTCTGCCTTCTGGCAGCAGTGAGGATACGTGAACAGACCCAGCTATCTCTCTGTATTTGGAAGGAAATAGAAAATTGCCTTCTGAGTTCCCACGCAGTTTCTGAAAGGTGAGAATCTAAGCCTTAGCTAGATTTCTAAGTGCCATTTGAAGGACAAAATTGGGAAAGGAGCGTTTGAGTTAAACAAAACTATGATTGCAGATGGTCACTTTGCAATGCCCCCCCCCCCCCGCCCTTTAAATTATTCCAGACATGAAACGTTGTATGATCATACCACGTTTGCTACAACTTCTTGTGGTGTGATGCCAGATGTTCCAGCTGTCCTGTAACAAAAGTTTATCCTGAGTGATGGAATCTGTTCTGGGGTAGAGGAGGACAAGCCTGCATAAGGCTCACGCACCGCCTGAACTGTTAAAAAGTGAAAATAGGGCTAATTAATTCTAGGATATGAATTTCATCCATGACACTTAAGAATTTACCTTGAGTTTCTCTGAATTCCTTCTGCTACATGATTTAAAAATTTGCAATGGATGCACTAATAACTAGTTCTGTTTCAGGCAGAACTGCTGTGTGGTGAACTATATACGCCTGTGCTTACTATACATGGATGACGCTCAATAATTTTAAGTCCAGTTTATGTGAAGAAAAATTGCAGTCAGAGTCTTGATTATTTTACCTGAAAGCTATGAATTTTAATCCTAGAAAATGTAAAAGAAGGGAATTAAAACTTCAGCTTTTTTCTTTAATTTCTTCGTCTGGCACTGAGATCTAGTAGCCTGTGTGTTAAGGGCGTGCTTATCATGCAGTGGAGAAAACATGAGGGCATTCACAGAAGCTTTTCTCCATGTTGAACTACATATATACATAACCATAGCTTGGCATATAATGATAAGGATTTGCTACCGGGTGAAAATTAGTAAAAAGACCAGGTCTTTTTTTGGTAGATCAGATTTTAATTTGAAGTTCTGCACTGTTTTCACATTGATAGATATTTATGGTTTTTAAAGTTTGAGTTTTCAGCAATTTATAGTAAATTGATCTAGTAACTCAAAATTTGGTATTACTGTTTGTCTTCTCCAAGCCAGCCATGGCGCTTTAGAGCCTGGTCATAAGAGTTCCAAACCAAGAACCTAATACTGCTCACAGTGGTGCCACAACAAACTCACCTGTAGTGGCGATGCAGCAAAGATAAAGTGGAGGGGAAGGCTTCAAAACAAACTGTATCTTACAGATCGTAGTCCGTGAAGGGGACAGCTCTTGAAGAGATGACAGCTCTGTATAGAGTCCTGGTCTGTGCTTAGAAGCTTTGGTAGTGCTACAGTATATGGAAGCCCTAACTGCGACACAGAATGCCACTGTACAATGTATTGTGTGGAAACATTATTCAAAAAAAAAGAGAAAAGTTTGTCTACAGGCAGTAAACTTTCATCTTTCTGTTTTCACTGACAAATCTGTAGCGTGGCTGGGGAAGGACAAAAACAATTTCTGTTTTTTGGATGCTGAAGAACTCGGGTGATGCCTGTTGAAAAGATGTTATCAGCATCATTTGGTGGCTCTTGACTATTTGGTCTGCTGTCCGGATGTGCAGAGAGAAGAAACTGGGAAATGAAGTTCTTTCCCTGGTTTGAGCACTGACAGACAGAAGGTGCTTTGTTCTGTTCTCAGTGGTCCTGGAGTGACAGGAGGACTTAGAAAGATCATAGAGCAGCTCCAAAGAAGGACTTCAGCTCTTAGGAATTTGCCAAGTAACCTCAAGTTTCGTTATGAAATAGCAATGCTTGGTTTTATCTCTACATTTTTTTGCCCATGCATGATGTTTAATAGGACGATATTTTTTATCTGCTTGGAGTAAAGGTTCAGGGTTTTAGTGGGTCACAGGCTAGGATGAGTCAACATTCCACTGTTGTTAGAAGAGAAAAAGAAAAAGTCCATGTGAAGCTGTTTCAACAACAGTATGCCTTGTAAGGCACGAGAAGTCATGCTTCTGTTCTTCTCAGTTCTGCTTGTACAGTAATTCGCCTGGAGTACTGTTCTCTTGTTTTGGAAACCTCACCTGGAGAAAAGTGAAGACCAACCTAGTCAGTCTACCCAGTCCAGACAAACTATGAAAATCTTGATTTGAAAATCCTGCCAGGAGAGGTTGAATGAGCTGGTTTTATTTGTGTGAAGAATAGATGTATGTGATCATGTCTTAGTATTGCAGAACTCGGCTGGAGAGGGCACTGCTGTTCAAGGTGTTCCTTCAAGGTAATCCTGAGGGATTATTTTAGTAGCGCTGCTCTTTGTTTTAAATCCGTATCCAATTTTCTCAGTGTCCTTTTTTTTTTTTAATTTAAAAAATGTAAATACCATGTGCATCCATTCATCAAATCCACAGATATACAGTGCAAGATTTATGCATAGAGTGATTTTGTTAGTAATTGCATCCACCGTAAGGTGTGAGTTGCGTTGTATATGCCCGTATCAAAGCATACTCTCAAGCTGTTTGCATGAGGCGGTAACCTGTTGTAGATATAGATACAGCTAATTTTTCTATTCCAGTCCTTAAAATCCTATCGGCTGGGAGCCAGGGCCAGTTGGTAAGATTCTTCTGTTACGTTGTACCTAAATACAATAAAATTGACAAATGCCAGTGGCCTGCTGAGAACGACCTGCTGGGAGAGCTGAAAAGCATTAGATTCTCTTGAGGGTCGAGTGGGTGGTTTCCTCGTTGGAGCAGAAATAGACCGTTGCATTCCTCAAGGTGAAATCTTTGTTTGCTTAACTTATTAGGGATCAAAGTAGGGTTTTTCTCTTATCTTTCTGAAGTAAGAGGTTGAAAAGTAAATTGTTCAGTTAAAGCTTTTACCTAATCGCTGAAGTTACTGTCAAATCTAGACTTTCTAATAGAACAGTTAGATAAGCAGGTAGCCTTTAATGAGAATAATATGGATGGCAAGTTTTGGCATATTTGAAAATTGATATGCAGAGTTAAGAGCGGTTTGGCCATGAAAACGTCGCTCACTTGTTAGAGGCGAGGGGATGGTTAAGGCCAGCAAGCAACATAGAGCAGAAGACAAGAAAATGAAGCACAAGCCATAAAGTCAGAACCACAGACACGATCCATTCAAGTTAATCACAGGAACCTGGCCAGAAAACCTTGCCACCAGGCACCACTTTGAGAAGGAGCCGGTAGCTGCTCCTCAAATGACTCCATCTGGATGCTTGCTGGGGGAAGGACACAAAAAAGAGATTCAGTTTCAGATGCAGTTTTGTCCAGCTTTCTCAATTTGGTTTCCTAAGCTGCCAGTTTGATGAAGATGCCTTGTGATTTTGTAAAGCCGTGGACAAAAATGTAGGAGAAATATACATTCTGAGAACAACAGAACAGAAAAGCATTGAGAGTTGTGTATCAGTGATTCCCCTCCTTTTCCGGTAGCAGTGTCTGGAAAATGAGGAGAGTCTCGTATGTGGTGGGAAATGGGAGCACGAATTAGTTGTCCCCTTGGGTGACTTGGAGGCTGATGTCTGTCTGAAAGGCTCCCCTCTCCCGTGAGGGGAGGGACTTGGCTGACTCAGCAGCTTACCGTAGTTTGTCTCTAGTTAAAATCTACCCGTTCTGTGGCGGCCTTGCTAGCGTGCTCCTAAATGCCACTGTAACAACACTGGCACAGGTTGCCCAGAGAGGTTGTGAAGGCCCCATCCCTAGAAGTGTTCAAGGCCAGGTTGGATGAGGCTTTGGGCAACCTGGTCTGGTGGAGGGTGTCCCTGCCTGTGGCAGGGGGGTTGGAACTAGATGATCCTTAAGGTCCCTTCCAACCCAAACCATTCTATGAACAAAAATGAGAATGTTCTTTGCCATACTTGGGAGAATGCTCTCTAAAAGATTTTTTTTTTATTTTTATTTTTTCTCCTGTTCAGTGACGGGCGATCCATGCACGTGGAACACACTTCTCACAGGAATTAAAGGGCTGCCCGGGCCAAACTGAGTTTTCAGTTGTTTACCACAAACTAGATTGTGCTAGGGGATAGTTCTCACTGGTATCGGAAAATACGGCAGGCAGCACCGCGCAGACTCGTGTTTGTAATCAGCTCGGACTGAGTTTAAAACAGTCCCCAGCCTCCCCTAAACTCAAGGGCGAGGGATTCCTTTGAGTTGCTCAGTGTTGCTGCTGAAACGGTCCTTAGTGGAGCCTCAGTACATCTCTATGATCTCCCTATTGCTCGAGCACAGTCAGAGCATCGCGTATCTGGAAGTTACCATTGGCATTTCACGAGGTTACCCAAGTACTTGTGGGGTACCCAAGGGGTGAAAACCTTGGCGGTCCAGCGTTGCATAGTTTTCATTGTGGAATCCTTTCGTTCATTCCCTGACATTGGGAGATTCTGACAGATGCCATATTCTTTTAGCGCAGGCTGATGCTGAAGTTGTGCTCAGCACCTCAGAATACCACGACTTGATTACAGAGGCTGTGTTTCTTGCAGTTTTCTCTCGATTTCTAGTGGGACAAAGATGCTGGTCACTTCTCTGTAGTTTGATAATATTGATAGCTACAGTTAGTTCCTAGATAACAGACCTTTGTTTGTAAAGCCAATGTTAGTTGATTGAGAAATGAATGTTTTTCTTATATATCAGTATGACCTAAATGCTTATATGCTTTACTGCATTAGTGAAATGATGATAATAAAAAGAGACGAATAATATGAATAACTTTTTCCAATTCAAAATTCATACTTTTAGTCTTGTAATTCCTTAGCACGATAGGGATGCCACAGCATTTTTGTGAAGTAAACTTTTTTTTTTTTTAATCAAAACCACAACACAGCGAACCCTGGCCAAATATGAGCATCAACAACTGCAATATAATTCTGGGAAGATGTGAAGGGGATCTCATTGTGCATACAATATGAATTGGAATCCAGATCTCCCTCATTATGTTAATTGCTGTATTGGTTGCAGTGGAGATGTCTGCCACTGTTTGCGTTTTCGTAATTTACAATTCCCATCAGTGTTAGAATGCAACAAAGGAGATGGGGGAGTGAGGTTGACAAATTTAGTAATGTCTAATGAAATCGGTCTGAAAGGCACGCTCTAAATTTTGGCTCTCCAGTGTTTGCCGAGCATTTTGATTTCCATCTGTTCAGTGGTAAGCAACTATGACAAGAAACAATCTCAGCTGGTACTTTTCCTCGCTCCGAATGAGGAAGACTCATTTTAGGAATGATCAAAATGAAGTGACAAATTTGCGGGGAAAAAATCCTTCAAAGCCGTGCGAACGGTGTCTCTGTAAAGTGTGAATGGTTTCCACAACAGGCTTGTAATAGAAGTCCTTTTAGGCAGTGGTACTGGAATTTTACAGCTGGGAAGACAGAGTTAGAGTGCCAAAGTCACACAGCCTTGATGGTACCGAGACCGGATTTTAGAAAGCCCAGGGTTTCCTAGACGTTTAGAAGGTCCTGCTAAAATGAGTGTGTAACATCTTAGGCTATTAAATATCTTTGAAAATGTGGGCCCTTGGGGAAAAAAGGTGAGTTCATAAATCAAATCTCAATCCTTTTTCCGTGAATATAGTGGCCGTTGGAGAAAAGATTAGCGCATGTCTTCACCTCATGAAGGAGGAGTTGGCTGACACATTAACTCAATCTTGCTAGTGTGGTAATCTCAGAAGTGTTTAGTAGAAAGAACACAAAAAATTCCCCAAAGGCATACAGTTAAAAGGCTAGAGATGAGTCTCCCTTTTCAGACCTTAGGAGGTCTCAAGACGAGGAGGTGGCTGAATGGATTTTGACCTTGGTTTTCACGTTCATGTGAGGTCAGATGTTTGTATTTCAGGCAATTTCTGTGCAGTGTTACCAAATGGGGTGATTTAAAGACTTTTTGCTGGTCCTTTGGCCATAAAGATGTAAGTACAACTGAGGAATTTGTATCAGAGTGTTTTGAATTTTGAATGGAAAGCAAGTGTTTGTATCAAACTGACAGAGCATGTGCAAAGGACCGTGGTATTTTTTAGTCATTGAGTAGAGGAATCTGCCTCCCTGAAGCACACGCCTTTGCACGTGATTTGTACCGCAGGGTTGTTTCAACCATATTTGATAACCGCAACAAGGTTGCAAGTAACTTGATAATGAGTTAAAAAAAACCCCAAAACCAACCCACACCGAGGATGCAGTACTATTTGCAGCGTGGCAAAGAAAAGATTTTTAAATTGAACAGGAACAGATCCTACACTGGAACGAATAAGGTCAGTTACAAAGGAGGCACTCGGGGCAAAAATTCAATTTGACTTAGGGTAACAGGAGGCATCTTTACAAAGGCAAAGCTATCCAAAGCAGAGATTCATGGATGTGTTAATATAATCAAGGAAATTAATTCCTGAAGACAAATGAAGAAGGCAAAGGAAGGGCAAGAAAAGGGCTTTGTGGAATTAATAGTCCAAAAGCCTGATAGCATTTCTAGATAGTGCTCAACTATTTTGAAGATAAACAGCCTAAATCATTAGTCAGAGCCATCTCATGTGGATTCAGAGCCGCCCTTCTACAGGATTTACTAGCGGCATACGTCTCTAAATCATGACCAAAACAAATGGCGGCTGAAATGAAGAATCAGTGCAAGCATTTGTTCTGGCATCTTGCACACTTCCACTAAAAAAAAGTGTGTTGGGGGAAATATCTATGTAACATCTGTGGGCAGTGGAAACCAAATTACAAAAAATATTTGTATAAAACACCACTTCAATTTCAGAAGATGTTAGGTTTCAATAGGAGTTAGTAATAGAGACTAAAAGCCTGCTGAGAAGCTTCTTGTTGAACAAGGTCTTTCAAAAACACCTCTAAATAGCGAAGGCAGGGAGTTCTATGAAGGAAATTTTGATGCGCGTGCGATTTAATTTCTGGCATTTAAACCATAATATTTGGCAAGCTCAGATGAGAAATTGAAAGTGATAGTCTTTCTATTCTATCTGTTGTAAGAGGAAAGAGAGAGGTTTTCATTGAGGGGATGACGGAAAAACCTGGAGATGGGAGACATGAAGTCTTTTTACATCTGATGGGATGGAATTGCTGCAGAAGGGGATTCTGTACGAAGGAGGCAGTTTCATAATAATACACAGTGTTCAGGCAGACTGAACAACCAGCTATAACTTCTAATTGAATGCAGGTCTCTCAGCACATCAGAAAAGTTCCTCTCTGTCCATTTATGGCTTCTGGTGCCAAAGACAAGCTATTTCAGAAGAAAATCTGCTCCAGAGCAGAAAGCAGAATGGAAAAGAACCCAGAGAGTCCTTATCTCTGTGAGTTCAATGGAGAAAAATATCTTTTGGGAGGATTATTCACATTTTCCCCCCCAAATGAATGCCTGTAAAACCCATCAGTCAACACGAAAGAACTTAGTAGAAAGAGAATACTTGAGTGAAAGGAATTATTGCAGATGACAGTCTAATTTCTTTCATCTAGTGTTGTAAGGAGAGTTCTTGAGAGATTTCCACACAATGAGATCCTGAATTAAATTTTAGACCATAGCAATAGCATTAAAATTAAATAGGCACCAAATCAATCATATTAAGAGTAACTGCTGGTGATGAGTTCTCTCATAGTTTCCTTTCCTTTTTTATTTGGGAAAGAGGAAGAATGAACAAATTTGCGAGTCTTGGCTATTGCAACCACATAAACAGGCTGATTGTCTGTTAAAATTATTTGCAGATGTACTGTTCTTGTGGAGCAGGTGGGTGTAAGTGTCCTGTATGCTTAGAATTTCTGGGAAATTATTACAAACTGCATATGTCCATGCTCGTTACGGCCTTGAGCTAACTTTCTCTCAGGTGAGGCATTCTAGGGATAATATACGTAACATGCATTGCAGTGCAACTTTGTGGTTGCGGCGACATCGAGGAAAGGAAAGTGTGTTTTGACATTCTGTTAAAATGGTCTAAATGAAAAATAAAAGAGGATTCTGTTCTATAGAACTATTGGCACGTCTGGGGAGAGATGAAGTATAAATCTCCGTCCAGTTACTGCGTGTATTGTTTTTATTCTAATTGTGACTAGATGCTGGAAGTTCCCTACCTGGTGCACGTGGGGGCTTCAACACACCAACGGCTTGCTTCACTTTTCTTGCGTGGTACAATTTTTTGCAGTGATCGGGTACCCTCAGAAGATGAATTGCCCTTTTGAGTTCCCGATTTATTGATCACCGATGAACTTGAGAGGGGATCCTCTCAGTATCGTAAGGGTTGCAGTCTGACTTACGGAAGCGTTTATTCCTGTCTTGAATCACACTGATGATGTTTGAAAAATCAGCCTTTGAGGTTCAAAAGATGGCAGAGCGCACGGTAGCGTCAGAACCAGATGCTACGAGCATCGCTGATGGTCTCGGCTTTGGTTGGAGGGGGGGTCCTCCTTGGAGCCGGCGGGAACTGGCTGTGTCCAACATGGGAGCAGCTTCTGGCATCTTCTCACAGAAGCCACCCTTGCATCCCTCCCCCGCTACCAAACCTTGCCTATGTGTAAACCTCCTCAAGCTGGACTGACGCTATAGGGAGTCTGAAGTGTGGCCGTTGCCTTTGCAGGAGCCTTTGGAAATGATCACTCGTTTTCTGCTGAAGCTGCTTGGGAAAATGGCAGTCGAGGGATCTCTCCCGCATCGTAGCTGTGCCCTCCAGAACTTGGTGATGAAGGGAGGCTGTCAGTTCCAGGAGTACCCAAGGTATAACTCTTCAGCTGTCCTGAAATGTCTAAAAAGTGAGCGAGCCAGTGAGTTTCTCTAAAATGGAAAGTACAGTTTGGAGAAATTGGGAGAAGGGCAGTCAGCTGATCTTGGCTATTTTATGGTAATTTCACTCTTGGACATAACCTGATTTTATTGCACAGAGTTGAAGGACAGCTTAATTGGGGTATAAAACTAAAATCTTCTCCAACATTTCAGATGCTTCATACCCTTGTAGGGAAACTAACGGAGAAATCTGAAACAATCGCAAGGCCTGTGGTTTGCTTTAAGAAACTGCACTGCTTAGTTAGCTCTATCAGTATCACATTCTTCTGGCAGTGGTGGTAGAAAGGATGGACTTCTATAAAAGGCTTATTTCTCAAACTCCCATCAAGTTACTGTGATGTTATTAGAAAAAAAAAAAAAAAGGGAAGTCCTGATGAGCCTGGAATGGGGCAGAGATGCTACCCAGAAACACGTGCAAGAGACCCAGAATTAGATAATTGCATATTAATTAAACACAGTCCTCATTTCTGAATGTGATGGCTCCCAAAATACAAAATCTGCCTCTCAGCAGTGTGGGCAGTGTGGACAGTATTCTGCAATCCTTTCTTATTATTATTCTAGTTTATTTAGTTTAATAGTTTTGCCTCATATTTTTTTACTTCAGTGTCAGTTGGAAAGACATTTTCCAGAATGGAAATCTTTCTCATTCAAAGAAGTGGCATTTTATGAACTTCCAATCGGAGCAGATCTTCAGAGATGATGTACTTGGCAGTAGAAGTCATCAGCAACAAGACTTTTCATTCTCTTTTAAAAAAACAACCACCACCAACAACAAAAAAGTAAATTTCCTTCCAAAGACCCAAGCACAGCACATCTTCCAAAAGTTGATGGCATTGCTGGTCTTTGGGTTCTCAGTTGTAACAGTTGAGATATCATAAAAATCTGTTCCTCTGCACGCTTCACTACAGCCAAAAGCATTAGCAAATCTGCCAGTCCTTTTTGGTAGCCTTATGTATTGCAGCACTGAGGAACTGATTTTGTGGTGGGTTTTGGTTTGTGTGTTTTACTTTTTTTTTTTTTTTTTATTCCAAAAGTAAAACCATATGTGGGATCTCTTATCCCACTGATTTTCTATCATAAATTAAACTTTAAAAAAAGTTAAAATTACAACTCTGTATTTTGGAGATAGATAATATAATGGTATCAATTCACAACTATGCAAGTTGAATTAGTGCAAAAGGGAAATAAAATATTTTTATAGTATAAGTATTTTTATTGGATGTATATAAACATACATATACCTTTTTAGTATAAAGTGAATTAATGAGATTTGATCCTTATTTTACTATTTAAAGTCTTACACTTCACTTTCAGTTTTATTGACCAAGCAAGCAAGGTGCAGCAGCAGTACAACGGCTGTAGCTGTCGTGGTGGATCTGTAGGTGTAGATTCTCATTAGAGTACAACCTCTTCCTGCAGCCTCCCGGGGTTATCTCCCTGCAGCGGTGGCGTAAGGAAGGGAGGAGACATTTTCCCACACCAGCAAGAGTGTTTACTTTTATGCTAAGAATGTATTAAAAATCATATCAATTAGTCTTAATATTGATTTTAAGTGTTCAAAGCACTCTAGCTTTTAAAGGTTGTGTTTGTATGTGGAGCTGACCTGTTTACCTAGAGTCTTCCTCTAGCTCAGCTACTATCTTCTCCCGTATTCTGACTGAATTCCTCTACATTCTTCTGTGCTATTTTTTTTTAATATGCTGAAATATAATTTGGGACTTTTGTTTTTCAGATGTCATGTTGTAAGCATCTCGTGATGCTCAGTAGATACCCCGCAGGCCAGGTTTGCCTCCCGGTCGTTAAGCATGCTGAAGGTAAGGAGCCAGCCCCGTGTATGGAGGCTCCCGGCTCTGTCTCTAGTGGGTGCCCCTCAGGTGCAGCAGCGAGAGCTGTCTGCTGGGGAGAGTTTGGGGCTGACCGGGACCGAGGAGGTCGGTTGCCCTAGGGTGACCGTCCCAGCGCCGGAATGGAGGGGGAGGCAGAGCCTGAGCGAGAGACTCGGCACCGTCCTCTCGTGCGCCGCACCCTGCCCCAGCCTGGGGGACAGGGGGGACTGCAACGGTTTGGAGGGGCTGCTGTCCCTTTATTTTTCTAGCAGAGCTCCTCCCCCCTTTTTTGGGCTGGGGTGTGTACATATATAAATGACGCTATTAAAGTAATGACCTGCCGATTGGGGCCATTTGCCTCATTTTGTGCTGTTTTTGGGGATGAATAAAATGAGGGGGGATGGGGGAGGATGAGGGGTGATGACATCATTTGGTGCACCCCAATGTCGCAGGCGGGAGGGGCGATGATGCAGTGGAGGAGCAGGTGAGTAGCGGGTGGAGGGAGCCCAAAACAAAAGGGATCACAGCCCCCAAATGCCTGAAAATTCACGGTGAGGAGTTTAAAAAATAGGTGAGGCGTTGGAATAGAGAAAAATCTCTCGTTTTTATAAATATTGAAAAATAATGTGTGTGTATATATATATATAAAGGAATTTAAAAATAAAACCCACATCTACTATATGATATAAAGGATTTTAGAATATAAAAAATTTCTAAATAGAGATATACAGGGTTTTAAAATACAAAAATAACTCGTGTATACATAAATTAAAAAATAAAGGACTTTAAAATGCAAAAAAAAAGATACAAGGGATTTAACATAGAAGTCTGAATAGAGCTATCTACACTTGCCGTGTGTTACATAGTAAGTCTAAGTAGATATTATATGTAATCTAAATAGAGATTATATGTAAGTGTAAATAGATAAGTGTATAAATAAATATGATTGTAAGTAGATACAGAATCATAGAATGGTTTGGGTTGGAAGGGACCTTAAAGACATTCTAGGTCCAACCCCCCTGCCATGGGCAGGGACACCCTCCACTAGACCAGGTTGCCCAAAGTCCCATCCAACCTGGCCTTGAACACTGCCAGGGATGGGACATCCACAGCTTCTCTGGGCAACCTGTTCCAGTGCCTCACCACCCTCACAGTAAAGAATTTCTTCCTAATACGTAAGCTAAATCTGCCCTCCTTCAGCTTAACACCATTCCCCCTCATCCGATCACTACATGCCCTTGTATCTAAGTGTAAATAGAGAAGTCTAAAAAAAAAATAAAATTAAAGTGTCAAAATACATGTCTGAGCAGATAGCTAGTCTAAACAGATGTTCTGTATAAGAAGTGTAAATGGCTATTTAAGCGTAAATTTGGGGCTGATTCCCTGAAACGGGGACTTCCCCTGTGGGGCCACACGCACAGAGCGGGAGCCACTGCCATGGCACAAAAATACCCCAAACCCCCTGATTCTGGGTCTGCAATGGGGTGAAAAAAAAATCCCAATTTGGGGTCCTGAGAAAAGCAAATCAGCCTGGATTTGTGCAGCCAGAAAGCAAAAAAACTCACCACGTTGTCATGCAAAAGTCACCGATTTTTATGTTGTGGAAAAGCACCAAAAAACCCCCAAATTGAGTATTTTGGGAAAGTACCCCTCCCCCCAATTTTTAAGGGGGGGACAACCAACAAACCAAATTTGGAGTGAAATGCTGGCAGTTCGAGGGGCATCGCTGGGGGTTATCTGGTGTGGGTCGTCCGGTGTGGGTCAGTTATACAGAGTGGATTTTCTCTTGGGGGTTATTCAGGTGAGTTATCCGCTGTAGATTGTCCCAGATGAACCCTCTGGTGTAGGCCATCCTCACATATGTCCCCCATACCCTCATCCTGCTGTCCGCCCCCTCAGTGTTTTTCATGCAAGTTTTTTCCATGACACCCCCCCACATCCCTTGCCCTCCTATCTTGTGCACCCCCCAACTCATCATGGTGGTGGTTTCTTTTTAATTATTAAACTGCTTCATCTCAGCCCACAAGTTTTCTCACTTTTGCCCTTCTGATTCTCTCTGCCCTTCCCAGTGTGGGAGGGGTAGTGAGTGAGTGGTTGTGCGGTGCTTAGCTGCTGGGGACCCAGTGCAGGGAAAGCAGAGGTACATTCTCCACTGCGAATGGCTCTTCACAAGGGAACCGTGATCTAGTTTTAGCAGAAAAAGGTGTCAGTCACAGGCAGCCACGTATCGCTGTGCACAGCTATTTGGCAGGTGTCTTGCTTGTTCAAATAGCGGCATATTTCTTGCCTTGCAGTCTTGATGCCAAAACAATCAGGGGTTCAAGTTACAAAAGCCTTTTGCTATCAAAGCAAAATGACAACTAGATTTGTACCAGCACTGTATTTCAGCCGTGTTGCTAGCTGAAAATAGCTTGCAGGCCAGGAGATATTTAAAAAAATATTAAAAACGAGCATTGAAATCTTTAAGGATGTGAATTAGGCAGCCAAAGGCACTGAGCTGCTCGCCTGACACATTGACAGAACAGACCACCCAGCCTACCAAGTATTGCATGTTGCAGGCAGCAAAGGCAGAGCTATGCTCCTGTACAGAGCAAAGATGGAACCTCCAGGGCTCTATGGTCGCCTGCTAAGGACACCTAATATGCCAACATGCCTCTTTGCTTTCCCTGCTTCACATCTAATTACTTTGCATGCTGGAGGACAGGGTGGTACGTAACATCATAGAGTGTCTCTTACCTAAGTGACAAACCCTGCACAGGAAGCCTTGTGCGTATGCGGGGTTAGGAGAGCAGATTACTGATGGCACAGAGGTGAGGAAAGGTGCAAACGACACAACAAAGCCCGAGCATCACCAGTTTATCGCTCACACGCAGATCAGACACTTGCATCTGGTCTGCTCAGCTGCACTGTTTCCCACTAAACATAGCTGCCCTTCTCTGTGCAAAGCAACTTTGAGTCTCTTTTCTCCTGCCTTCAGGACGTTGTCTGCGTTGCCTTATTTTTATTAAATCTCTCGCCAGCATCTGTTGACTTGCTGCTGTCACTCCCACAACCCTGATGCCACACGCAGACCGGTACACCAATCCCTGGGGCTTACTCCGGGGGGAAAAAAACCCTCTGTTCCACAGGTTCCATGTGCTGCTTCCCCTCCCTAGATAATGGGGTGGGGGGCATGAACAGAAACAACCACCAGACTTTTATAACAGTCAAATGCAAAGGACTGAAATGCTCGAGCCACTGGGATGCTTTTTGGTACGGAGGCAACGAGTATTGCTGCCTGAGCTGCAAGTGGGAAAAGGGCGGAGAAATTTAAGCCCCGTACCCCCAGTCAGTAGTTACCATCTTTGGCAGTCTTAAGCGCTCGGAAAGGATCGTTAAGGTGATGCTGGCGCTCGGCGACTGCAAGTTGGTACTGCATCTCGTGCCGCGCATGCGCGGCGTGCGCTTTCCCGCGCCCCCTGCTGTCACCCGGCGACCAAAACGCGATACTTCGTCTCGAGGGCGGTGCATGCGCAGCTCACTGCTGACTCGCGCATGCGCGGTGGCGCCGCTGTGCTCCACGCTGCTGTACGCTGATAACGGCAGTGCGATACCGAGGTGCTTGTGGGGTGGTGCCGCCGCGCTCTCTGCTCCCTCTCGGTAAGGAAACTCCGCTGCCGCCCCACGTGCGCGGTGTCCCCGGGCGCTCGGCGCGCAAAACGCAGAACTGCACCGCCGGTGCCGCCCGCGGGCAAGCGGCCGCCTCATGGCCGAAGCGCGGTACTGCAGCCCGGCGTTCGCGCGGCAGCTGTGGCTCCTCTGGCGCGCCGTCGGTGGCCGGCGCATGCGCGATACCGGGGAGCAGCATGGCGGCGCGCAGGGCGTGGATCCCGCCGGCGGCGGCGAGTGAGGCTGAGGCCACCGGTGAGGTCAGCTAGCCCCTTCGGCGGATGTGGGGGTGTCTCCTGCCCTCTGGCCGTCCGGGGGTGGCGGGATAGGAAGCTTCACACTTCCGCTGAGGATGGCCCCCGGTCCGCTGGAGGCGAGCCGCGTCAGGGCAGTCCCAGGCAGTTACCCGGGAGCTGACAGGGTGGAAGGGGGACAAGTAGGTGGACTCCCTCCCAGGCGCAGGGCGCCTCCCCGACTCGCCGGAGCTCCCCCTGAGCCTCCCCCGGCCCCGCTCAGCTTGTGCAGCAGCCCCCAATTCCAGCACCTCTCCTGAAGCCTGTCCGGCAGCCCCAGGCCGCCCCCAAGCCCTGGCGCGAAGTCGGCAAGCTGGCCCTCGCCTGTGCCGCTTTCTTCCTGAACGGGGGTGCTGGCGGCGGCAGCAGCACCAAAAAAAGAGCAGCATCTCCAGAAGCCCCTGCAGAAGGAGGAGGGGCTCTCGCCAGGGCCGACCTACAGTAGTAATAGTTGCTGCTTTTTCTTTCCCTCTCCCAGAGGCCACACTGAGGATGTGGTTGCCTGTTCCTCCCTTGGGGATGCCGTTGACTGCCCCCACCTCGCACCTGTGTGGTTTGTCTCTGCCTGGCCTGGCTCTCCTCGTGGCGTGGGGGCAATTCCCAACTGTGAACAGGAGCTGCCCCAGGGGAGGCTGGAAAGGCTGGAGAAAGAAGAAGAAGAAGAAAAAGAAGAAATGGAAGGCCGTCCGGCTGGCAGCTGCCTCCCACTGCAGACAAGAGAGAGCCTGCCTCGACAGGTGAGGAAGGATCCCTCTTTGTAGTCTGTGGCAGGTCAGACTGCCAACGTGCACCGCAGGGTCTGTATGGGTAACCTTAAAGCACGGTACAGTCGTGTACGGCGCAAGCAAGTCTCTTCAGAGCTGTAAGAGACCCATGTATCCTCTTAGGTGGAGGACAGCCAAGTGACCGGAGTAACAGCAAAGGAAAGGTGGAGAGAATGAGAAAGAAGCGTCTGCGCTGGCAAGCTCTCCCGGCAGCGCTGGGAGCCAGAGCTGTGGTGAGTCCTGGGCCCTCGGGGCCCCATCACCTCTCTTCTGTGTCCTGGGTTCTCCCCACCCTCCCCTGCCCCCCTTGCTTTCCTACAGCACTGTGTTTTTTGGGGGTTTGTTTTCTGCTCCCCTGTACCTTCTTTCGCCATCTTGCTCTGACGGGCTTGCTGTCCCCATCTTTTTTAGGTCCTCCCTTTCTCCGCCCCGTAGCCCATGGCTACTTTTTCCTTCTCTGTCTGTCTCTCCCTCTCTCTCTGCCTGGCCCCCAGCCACTATTTTTGCATTCCTCCCCCTCGGTCCTGTAGCCCGTCGGTATTTCTGCCGTCTCTGGCTCGCTCTGTCCGGCTCCTCGTTCCCGTTGTTCGAGGTGTTCCTTCTCGGCTCCGTAGCGAGTCGTCGTGAGTCTCTCTCTTTCTCTGTCCCTCTTGAGCCTGTTCCGTGCCCCTCATTTTGAAGGCCTGCCTCTCTGTCCCGTCCCCCGTAGCCACGGTGCCCTTTCTCCCTCTCGCTCTGTCTTGCTCCCCATCCCTGTTTTTCTAAAGCCTCCCCTCTCTGCCCCCTAGCCCGTCGGTACCTTTTTCTTTCCCCGTCGCGGTTTCTCTGGCTCCCTGTCCCTCTTTCTTTCTCTCTTCCTTCCTCCCTGTCTGCCCCGCAGCCCGTCCCTTCGTTCCTTTCTCCTTCCCTCTCTGTCCGTCTCCCGGTGCCTGTCTTTAAACTCTGCTTCTCTGCCCGCTAGCTCGCCACCGTCTTACCTTTTTCCGTCTCTCTCTCTCTGTCCGGCTCCCTCTCTCGGATTTTCAATTCCTCCCTCTCTCTGCGGAAGCCTGTTGGGACTTTTTCCCCTGCTCAGCCTCCCTGCCCAGCTCCCCTCTCCCTGTCTCGTGATTCCTCCCTCTCTGCCCTCTTAGCCGCGACCGTTTCTATTTTCTCCGGCTCTCTCGGTCCGCCTGGAGATCCCGATTGCTTTTTAAAGTCACCGAATCGTTGAGGTTGGCAAAGACCTTTAAGATTATCAGGCGGAACTGCGAACCTCGCGCTGCCAAGTCCCCCTCTGCCCTGCAGCCCAGCCCTTCCCTTCTGACGGCCTCTTTATCCACCTCTCTCTGTCCGGCTCCTGGCCCCTCTTTTCCACTTCCGCCCTCTGTACCCCGTGGCTTTCCCCCTCTTCTTTCTCTCTCTGTTCGAGGAGGAGCAGCTGCTGCCCCAGCGTTCGCACCCCGTTTGCGGTGTCGCGCACACGCTTATTCTTGGGCACGCTTCCTCCTCCTCCTCCTCCTTCAGGCTCGACCCGAGGCTTCCCGCAGCGGTCTCCGGCGTCGGATTTTGTAACATAATCAACGTAATTGAAAGGTGCGGCAGCGGGATCGGCCCGGTCGGGGCGCCTCCAAGGAGAGGGACCCGGAACAAAGAGTTTCACGCTCGGGTCCCATACGACCGCCCCTCGCGCGCTGTCCCCGCGTCCCTTAGTCCCGCGGTGACGTTTGGTCTGGGGTCTTCTACCATCATCTTGGATTCTTCTTCTGGATAGCTGTGGGCGGTGCGTTATTCCACAGGTGCTGCTGCGCCGATGCTCCCTACGTTCGCACTAACGGGTAGAGCGGAAGGCTCTGCGGCCAGAGAAGAACGGCACGGACGCGTTCCCGCTCGCTCCGTTGCATCGGAATTTCGCCGGCTGGGTTTTCCCGCTGAATTGACGGCACTACCGGAAGAAATTTCAGATTAGTGAGTACTGTGCTTGTCTTAAATTTAATCTTTTCAAGTAATTTTTGTACCGACGCCCGGTCCGTGGCTTAGATATTTGGTTTGCAGTGAAACAGACCCGGAGTGTCGCTCTAAGTAGCGTTCTGATTCGCTGAAATTCCCCATAGTCAGAGAGTAAGAATCGTGAATGTTGCTCAGCGGTTTGAAATCTCAGGGTTTCTCTGGAAGCTGACCTGCCAGAATGAGCCGAAAGTAGGCAGAACGCCAGTAGGGATACCGTATGAAAGGTCCTCTTCTTGACAGGAGAAGAGCTCGACGTACCGGTTCAGCAATCGTGGGCTTTGTGCGATTCCCTCGGGGACAATCTCGAACAAATGTTGTATGGCAGAGAGCATCTTAGCTTACTTTCCATCTCCTGCTCGGTTACTTGCAGAATATTTAATTTAGCCTTGTGTGGACCCACAGGGAAACGTCCCCGACTCAGGCTGGTAGGGCAACCCCAGTGCCAGCTGGTAACATCGGGAAAGAGTAGGATGTTTTGAAATGTTTGCCTTGCGAGGAGAAGGGCCGCCTCCCGTTAGGCAACCGAATTCTGTGACCGATTTCCATGCTTCACACGCGTGCGTGCGCACCCTCCCCGCCCCTACGCACAGAGGCAGACTTTGAAGGAGGCGGTCCCTAAGGCAACGCGATCTAAAACCTGGAAGTTTTTTTTCTATTTTTAATAGTTTCTTATGGATATGAGGCTTGTGTGGGCGTTTAGCTTGTCCTGTCCTTAATTCTGAACCCACTGGCTGGTGCAGAAGAACGGTCGTGTGACAAAAACAGCCTGAAATTTGTCCCTGTGCCGGATTTGTCCCGTGGTAAAGGAGTACGTCTGTTATTCCGGGTGCGAAAGGTGTTTGGTGAGCGTACCGCATCGTCCGAGCTGCCCTCGGTCTGATTGCAAGCTGTGGGTTATGGCTTAGAAATACGTGCGCCTACCATTCCTTACGGTGTGTTTCTGGTTTTTATTTTTTCAAAGAAAGGGTGGCTTTTTCGTCGATCTCTTTGTGAGAGCATCAAGTCGGGTGGCGGTAAATACGTAGAAGCGACTAGGCGTACCGCAGTGTGGACCGGACAGTATTGGCGTGCTGCTCTGCTAGCAGGGGAGAGCCAGGTGAGGATGCACGTGGTAAGTACTTGTCCTGCCTCCAGCTGAACGGAAAGATTCTCACGTTGAGGGTTCCCGGGCTTGTCTGTGTGATTGGCATTACTTTTTTTTTTCTTTTGAATATGAAACAGGGTCAGAGAGTTGTTGACGCATGGGACTTTGTGTACTGCTTTAGGTAGCTTTTCGTACCGACTCTTAGATCAGTTGCAAAACTTTACTCTTTGTGCAGTTGACACGTTTTGTAGCATCTGTGGCAGAAACAACTACAAAGACATCTGTCTTGTAGGTAAGCTGAAAATAAAAATGCGGTTTCTCACCTGATTTTTCTTTCGGAGGAACGCTCGCCCCCCCCCCCCCCCAGCGGCTGGTGTTTTTGCTAGCATTATCGGGGGAGGGAATGGGGGCGCTTGCCTGGTTTCTTCCCCTAGCCAGGGACTTGAAACTTTGTTTTTCTGAGGTGTCTCGCTAGAAATTTACAAGTGTCGGTGGTCAACAGTGGCAGAGAATTGGGTGGCGTTTTCAATTTCAAAGGGAAGGGACGTGGAGGTGAAGTATGTTGATGTTAATTCTGCTACCAAAAGTGAAGTACCAGCCGCTTGCTCATTCTGGATCTTCTCTCCTTTCGCCGTCCTCCTCCAAGGGTTACGTGGCCAGGCTGTGTACCTTGTCTGTTCTCGCGCTCTTCCTTTGATACGCAGGAGCGCTGTGAAATACAGGGGCTATGGACAGACACCTGCCGTTGTTGCAGATACCTTAAGTCGCGTATTTGTCCCTTTAGCCTGTCGTTTCCTTTCCGCTCAGGTGAGCTACGTGCAGCGTTAGGTTCCAGGTGGGAGCGGTGCCGCCGAACGACGCTCTTGGAGCGTGTGCGGAGGAGGGCGACCGAGATGGTGAGAGGTCTCCGAGGCGAGACTTCGGGGGAGCGGCTGAGGTCGCTTGGTTTGTTCGGCTTGGAGACGAGAAGGCCGAGAGGTGACCTCATCGCAGTCTGCACCTTCCTCGAGGGGGACGGCGGAGGGGGAGGCGCTGACCTCCGCTCTCTCGGGGGACCAGCGACAGGGCCCACGGAAACGGGACGAAGCTGCGTCAGGGGAAGTTCAGACTGGACGTTGGGAAAAGGCTTTTTCACTGAGAGGGCGGTCAGTCACGGAACAGGCTCCCCAGGGAAGCGGTCGCAGCCACCGAGCCCGTCAGGAGTTCGAGGAGGGTCTGGACGATGCTCTTAGTCGCATGGCTTAGTTTTCGGTAGTCCTGCGAGGAGCAGGGGCTTGGGCTCGGTGATCCTGATGGGTCCCTTCCGACCAGAGATACTCTATGAAATCTTCCTGGTTAAAAATGAGCTTATTGTAACAGAGAAATCACTTCACATGGTGTGTTGGTTTTGCGTGGCAAGGTTTTGGTAGTGGGGGGCGCTACAGGGGTGGCTTCTGTGAGAAGCTGCTAGAAGCTACCCCTGTGTCTGATAGAGCCAATGCCAGCCGGCTCCAAGACGGACCCGCCACTGGCCAAGGCCAAGCCAATCAGCGCCTCTGTGATAACATAGTTAAGAAAGAGAAGAAACAGCGCTTTTGCAGCCAGAGAGAGGAGTGAGAAGATGTAAGAACATCTGCAGACACCAACGTCAGTGCAGAAGGAGGGGGAGGAGGTGCTCCAGGCGCCGGAGCAAGATTCCCCTGCAGCCCGTGGTGAAGAGCATGGTGAAGCAGGCTGTCCCCCTGCAGCCCATGGAGGGAGGATGAGGGGGTGTAGCGATTCCACCTGCAGCCCGTGGAGGACCCCACGCCAGAGCAGGTGGAGACACCCGAAGGAGGCTGTGGCCCCGTGGGAAGCCCGCGCTGGAGCAAGTTCCTGGCAGGACCTGTGGACCCATGGAGAGAGGAGCCCACGCCAGAGCAGGTTTGCTGGCAGGACTTGTGACCCCGTGGGGGACCCACGCTGGAGCAGTTTGCTCCCGAAGGTCTGCACCCCGTGGAGGAGACTCACGTTGGAGAAGGTCGTGAAGGACTGTCTCCCGTGAGAGGGACCCCACGCTGGAGCAGGGGAACGATGAGAGGAGTCCTCCTCCTGAGGATGAAGAAGCGGCAGAAACACCGCGTGATGAACTGACCGTAACCCCCATTCCCCGTCCCCCTGTGCCGCTGGGGGGGACAGAGGTTTGAAGCTGGGAGTGAAGTTGAGCCCAGGAAGATGGGAGGGGTGGGGGGGGGGTGTTTTAAGATTTGGTTTTATTTCTCATTCCTCTACTCTGTTTTCCTTAGTAATAAATAAGACGAATTCTCTCTCTAAGTTCGGTCTGTTTTGCTCGTGATGATAATTAGAGAATGATCTCTCCCTGTCCTTATCTCGACCCGTAAGTTTTTTTTTTTAGTTATACCTTTTCTCCCCTGTCTAATGAAAGAGGGAAGTGATAGAGCGGCTCTGGTGGGCACCTGGCCCTCAGCCAGGGTCAACCCACCACACATGGCTTTGTGCAAGGACTGTCGTCTTATAATAGCTTGCTTTTTTTTTCTTTTTTTTTTTTTTCCTTTTGCCACAGATATGAGAGAAGCTCCATCCAGAGATGAAGCGGAGACGGAATCAACTGTCCCTCTGCCTCATCCTGTGAGACCAGAAGACATGGAGTAACTGTAAGCTGTGATTCTCAGGCAAATGACTAAGAGCGTTTTTTTTCTTTTGAAAAAGCTTCCCGTGCCTTTGCTTTTACTCTCCCGTTCCTGTGTTGTGTGGCATGTCGCATTTTTTGAGGCCGTGGAAGCGACACTGGGAGCGATGGGTCGTCAGAATGAGGTCCTCCTGCCTGTCGCTGGTTTTGCTTACCTTCGCTATCTCTGTGTACCACCAGCCTGCATCTCTCTCTGTATTCCTCCATCCCCGTCCCCTCTTCTCTGTTCTACTTTTGTTTTGCTGCGTACGTCCCGTTCCCTGTCCCGTCTTTATCCTTCCTTTCTTCTGCCTCTCCTTTTTCTTTGTGCTTTTGTCCTGCTCCCCGACCCTGTTTCTTGCTCCATCTGACTGTCCTTTTCCTGGCACCTTTGTGTCTCTGCTCCTCGCCCCTGTCTTTCTCTCCCCTCTGCCCAGTCCTCGTCTCCCTCTTTGGTCTCTCTCTATCCCTCTGTCCTCCTCCTGCCTCTACCGCTCTGTCCTGCTCGCTGCCCCTCTTTTTCTCACTCTGCCCCGGTGTCCCGCTCCCTGGTCCTCTTTCCCTCTGTTGCGCTCTCCTTTTATCTGTCCTTCTCCCTGCTCCCCAGCCCGGGTCTCTCACGCTCCCGCTTCCTTTTTTTCGTCTCTGTTGCTCTGTCCTGCTCCCCTTGCCGCCGTTCCTTGCCGTACCTCTCGGTCCGGCTCCCTGCCCTTATTCTTTTTTCCTCCCTCTCCGTGGCGCTGCCCGCCCGGGATTGTTTCTGCCTCTCTGTCCCGCTCCCCGTCCTCGTTTGTCGGGCGCCGTCCTGCTCCCTCTCCCTCTCCCCCTCCCTGCTGCTTCTCTTTCTCTCTCCCTGCTGCTTCTTTCTCCATCACTGTCGGGCTCCCTGGCCCCGTCCTTCACTCACCGCCCCTTTCCCTGCCTTATGCTTTCTCGCTCGCCGCCGCCTGCCCCCATCCAGCTGGCTGCCGCTTTTCTCCTCTCTTCTGGCGTCCTGCAGCCAGCTCCTTGGTTTTGGTGGTGGCCTCTGCACGGCAGCCCAGCTCTCCAGGAGCCCGACTGACTGACCGTGTGTTCCATGCTGGACCGGCGAGTGCGGCTCTGGGTAGGATAGCCAAGGTGCGCCAGGGCTGGGCGCTGGGCCCCGTGCCCCAGTGCAGAGTCGCTCCTGGGACTGGGTCCACGTGTGACCGAATAAAGGCTTGCGGTCTCTTTTGCCCTCAGGCTGTGTTTGTGCTTCATTTCCACAGGGTGAGGGGCTGTGATGGAGGGCAGGGGAGGAGGTCAGGTGATGGCCCCCTGTTCCTGCTGGGCTCCACCTGTGGGTTGGGGCTGGACAAGCCCCAGGTGAAGGCAGTGAGGCTGATGGCCATGGCCCCTCCCTGTAAGGGGCTGCTGGTGTGCAGGGGCTGCTGTGAGCCAAGGGAGGAGCGGAGGCAGCGCCAGGCTGTGGCTGCAGGGAGGGAGAAGGTGAGCAGGGCAGCAGGATGGACTGGGGGGCGGGCGGTCCGGGACCGTGTCCCCGCAGGGTCAGGAAGCATGGAAGGCTGCCTCCCACAGCATGTATGGAGCTGTAGTCTCACAGCACTCAGCTGATACGAGGCATTTGCCAATGCATGCCAGAAGGTGTCGTTTCCCCCTTTGGAACAGGCACTGTCTGCCTCTCACCTCAACAAACATGCTCTAGATCTGGTTATCCCACACAGCTGCTCCCAGCTCCCGCACCTCCCCCATAGCCACAGACTTTGCCCAACCCTGTCTTCATGTCAGCAAGCTGGCCCTCAAAGATGTTTTATTGCACCATAAATGCTGGTGTCATTAGCATCAGTTTGGAGAAAACAGTGGCATTTCCAAAAGCTCCTCCAGAAGAAGGGGTTGCTGCTTTAGGAGAGCTACAGTCCTCACTGTGGATAAGAGTTGCTGGTTGTTTCCCTCTCCCAGAGGCAGCAGTGAGGGCTCAGTTGTCAGTTCCTCTCTGGGGATGTTTGCTGCAACAACCTGTAAACAAACTGGCTTGAAGTGGCCAGAAGCATTAAATGTAGTACTTTGGGACATTAGAAACACACCGAGGCAACCAGCAGGTGTATCTCCAGTAGAAGTTTTATTTGGGAGAATTTTAGTAGTACCTGGAACTTATATTCCAGCAAAAATGAGCCTTTTGGATGGAGATGAACAGGTAACTCAATATTTGTTTTATTTTCAAAATTCTTTTTTTTTGCAATTACAAAATCATGCTTATCAGTATCAAGGGATAACACCTGAAATTCAGGTACACAATATTCAACCAGGGGATAAAATGTATATACAGAATTTTAAACGGAAAAAATAGATTTGAGCCCAAATGGGAAGGACCTTACATGGTGTTATTATCCTCCTTTTATGCTGTAAAGGTACAAGGAAAAGGGACACGAATCCATCACTCACATGCATAAAGATTCCCCAACAGAATGAAAATCAACACGCCGCTGTATTTGCCGATACCTTGTGGACAAAGTTCATCCTGCAATACAGATATGTACTTACAAATGGAACCATAATACAATATAGTAATACTAGTCTCTGGGAGCAAACCTTTTGTAAAGTTTGGGGAGCTAAGAATGCAAAAGGGGAAAATATTGTAGTAGATAGTGATACTCAGATTGTATGGAATCCTTTTTTTAATCCTGATGTTTTTCTAGAATTTTGTGTTGGATTTGTGACAGAAGATCTTGAGAATGGAAAGGAACCATTAAGAAGTTATACATGGAATATGTACCCATATCACACATACGAGCCGCAAACAGGAACGGGAACCTGGTGCATCAACCATCATTTATGGGTAATGACAGAGGGTAAACACAATGATTGGTGGTGTATCAATTTGAATCTGGCGAGTCCGTTCTTTTTTGTAACGTATTACGTTATCAGAGATGGGTTTAGGAATTTTCCAGTAGCACACGATTATGATTTTCCATGGGGTTTTCAAGCCGGCATTTCTAATACTGACAAAATAACGACCAAATCTAGATCAAGTAAATGAAGTTTAACTTTTTGGTTAAATAACACTCACGTTTCTTTAATGAAGTCCTTTGTGAAGCATCTGCATTTTACTGAATGTCAGCTTTGCGCATCTTTACCAAAATCTGTAGATCGTGGATTTGAATTAATTGGTATTCCAATTCCGAAGGATTCAGTTTGGGAAAAGTTTTGGAGAAATACCTCTATAATGACTAAATATGAAGAGCAAATATTAAACATCAAAATTTCTCCTTTAGACGAATATCATAACATCCTCTGCGTAGAGAGACGTTACCCCCCAGAGAGTCGGACTCGGCAGTTTTGTCTTAACCACACTTTTGTGGGAAGTCAGACTAAACGTAACACAACTAATCATATTAAATCTCGCTCGAGCTGGGCCCGGAGGGGACCAAAGGCATCGGGAGTATTTCGGTCGTGTAGCGACAAAGCTTATAAAGCACTTGCGCCACGTCAGGGAGGAATTTGCACTCTAGGATCGGTAACTGTGGATTTACAAATTCTCCCTAAAACTATTGAAGTTCCAATCTGGCATCGCACCTTTTTAACTCGTGTTAAAAGGACCGATAACCCATTAATAGAAAAGCCCTCAGGATTTCATTTTTTTCTCCAATGGTTCGTACCATTTTTAGGAGCGAGCGAACTGGAAAAAGCAATTTTAAATGTAGCAGGAGAAATTGAAAAACCGGCAAACTATACCGCTCGTGGGTTAACCACCTTGCAAAATGAAATTGCAGAACTCTCAACGATTACCCTACGAAATCGTACGGCCTTAGATATGATGTTAGCATCACAAGGTGGAGTTTGCACAACGCTAAATGCGAGTCCTTGCATGTGTATAGATCATTCAGGAGAATTATTGACTGATGTACATAAAATCTGGGAAATTAGTTCTCAAATGCGACGAGTACAAAAAGACAATACATCTCAGGGTTTTACCGATACCGTGTCAGGGTTGACTTCTCAGGTTCCCGATCTGTCTGCGTGGCTCAAAAAGGCACCTGCTGTAGCAGCCTTAGCAATCATAGGGATTGTATGTGTAATAGTGATTTTTCAATGTTGTATCACCTGTTTTTCTAGTGTAGTAGCAAAATTGCAAGTAGCTTGGAGATATAAATAATTGCAGGGATGCAATGAAAACAAACGGAAGGAACTGTAAAAGATATAGAAGCTTAGCTAGAACAAAACTTTTGTTAACTAGAAAGCTGCTTAAGGCCTAGAACTGTTTCAAAGCCTATAATCGTGGGAAAGGGGTTTCTAACCAAGGTAATAGATAATGAAGCTAACTGACCACGGCAAGGTACAAAGCCGCTACGTTCCACGTACAGTCCCTACCCAACCGGACAATAGGCCCGGGAATATTAATCTTATGAAGTAAGTTGTTACGGACAGGCGTATCCACGGCAAGGATACCATGCACGCCTGCAAGAAGAGGAGGCTCATCCGGCAAACACGGGTGCGCGACCACCGCCGACCACCAGAGACCCCTGAGGACCACCGACTCAAATCACTGAGCAGGCGTGATGGGGAGGAGAATATGGAAATGGATTCCAAGGAATGATTATCATAGGACTGCCTTTTCTTGGAAAAATTATGAATATGTATATTTTGATTCTATATAACCTGTGCATTGGTAATCACCTGGCACGCACATTCGGTGGAGCCGTTTTCCCCGTCCATCAGGCGCCGTAATAAAGCAAACCTAGGGTAACTCACATCTGGTAGATTTAACAAGTCTGTTTCCCTTTCCCTATTTTTTATTCCTCCCTCTGTACACAGTCACGTTTTAAATTTTTATGTTTCCTTCTATTCATCTCCCTGTCCATTTTTTAATATTTGTCTTGCTTGTATCCCATCAGTTTTTAAATTTTCTTTCCACATTGTCCTCTACGCATCTTCCCGTCCCTATGTTTTATTTCTTGTACTCAGTTGCTTTTTAAAATTCCTTCTACGTCTGTCTGTCTCCCTTTCTTGATTTTAAATTGTTTTCTATGTTTCTTGTAGTCCATTGCTATGTAATTTCTCTTTCAACAACTCCCTTTATCCATCTCCCTTTACCTAAATTTTAAGTCATCCTTTTCTTCTGTATGCCCCACCACTTTTTAAATTTTCTTTCCATGTTTCCTTCTATTCTCATCCCCATTCCTACTTTTTTCTTCTTTCTCACATTTCTTGTAGCCTATCGCTTTTAAGAATTTCTACATCTCCCTCTATCCGACGCCCCGTCTCTATTTTTTTAATTCCTCCTTCTCTGCCCTCTACACGGTCGCTTTAAACATTTTCAATGTCTCCATTTATTTAGTTTCCCATACTCGGTCCATTTTTTTGTCGCATACCTCATCGATTTTTAGTTTTGCGCATGTGCTATTTTCCCCCCGTTCTCAGTTATTTTATTCTCGTCTTTCCTTAAAGCTGTCGCACTTAAAATTTTCTTTCTACATCTAAGTTTATTTGCTGTGACATCCCTATTTTTTGTTTTCCCGTCTGCCCTATACCTCATCGCTTTTAAAATTTTTTCAACGTCTGCTTTAACCAATTCTGCCTTATTTGTTTCTCCTCTGTCCTGTACCCCATTGCTTTGAGATTTTCTTCCTACGTCTCTCCATATTTTTCTCCCTAGTCTTATTCTGTACTTTCCCTTTTCTTTCCTTAATGCCTCTGCTTTTATCATTTGCTTCCTCTATGTGTCTCCATCACCCTACCCTTATTTTTATTTTTTCGGGTCTTTCCTTAATGCCTTTGCTTTTTAAATTTTCTTTCTATGTCTACTTTAACCCGTTCACTGTCTTCATTTTTAAATTTTTTCCCATTTGTTCTAAACACCATCGCTTTTTCCATTTTCATTCCACATCTGCTTTTATCAAACTCCCTATCCATATTTTTAAATTTATTGCTGTCACATACCCTGTCGCTTCTTAAATCATATTTCCTTGTCAGCATCTATTTTTTACCATATCCTCATTTTAAAATTTTTTCTTGCCTGGCTTAATGCCATCCCTTATTATGTTTTCTTTCCGTGACAACTTTTACATTGACATCTGGTTTTTTATTGTTTTCTTATCTTCCCCGTACTCCATCGCTCTCCAAATTTTCTGTTTAAGTCTCTATTTATCTAGCTTTCCGTCCCATTTTTAATTTTCCTCCCACATTTCCCATAAATTTCATTTCCGCACATGCCGGTTTTGGACGGGATAGGGTCAGTTTCCTTCACAGTAGCCGGTACGGGGCTACATTTTGGATTCATGGCAAAAAACAGCATCCATACTACAGCAGTGCATTAATTATCACCAATATTTTGTTAATAGTGTGTTAATATCGCCAATATTTTGTTCTAGCTACTTGCCTGTTCATAAGGGCATTAATGTAGAGTTTCTGATGCATATTTCTAATTTTCCATGGTTTTCTGGCGCTTTCTCTCCTTTGGTACTCATCTAGTTCCATTAAGGGAGTCAATCGGAGAGACCGTCAAGGTTAGTTGACAACTTACAGTAAGTAATTTACTCTTCAGCCAGATATATTTTTGAGAAGGGATTCTCACAGGATCTACTCCGGCTTTGTCATTCAGTCTTATCCAGAACATAGTTCTGGTAGAAGTTAGGCAGTATGTGCTGTCTTGCTAAAAATGATGCATAAGCCCAGAGCATTTTGGGGTTTTTACAACAAACTAACATTTTTTTCAACAAACTAACATCATTTTCAACAACAATATTGTCATCGCATTTAATTAACTACTTTCCTACAAGATTTAGTATACCATTTATCTTTTTCCATATATAGCCCAGAAAAATCAAAACTAATTACATACCCGGTCACATTACCAATACAATTGATGGAGTTGCAGCAAAAGAGCAGATATCACCATTTCCTGCAAGAACTATTTTCTCTATTCAGTACTTAGCATGCCCTAAACTCAAGACAGGTAAGAAAATCTACTGTTGTTCCTCCAGCCGCTTTTAAGCCTTGTGGTAGTCGGCCCCTCCCCTTTCCCAGGGGATGGTGGGAAGGATGGTGGGCGGGGCCCGGGGTATATGAACCGCAGGCCTCTGCCAGGGAGCTCACTCTGTTTCCAGGCTTCTCTGGTGTCAGTGCTGTGCTGGTTCTTCAGTCAATGGCAGCTTTAGTATCAGTTTGCCTCTTTGGGTAGACGCATCAGAGATAAAAGCCTTAGAACTGGTCAAGGTTAAGCAGTGTATTTAAAAGAAAGTATGCTTTATGCAGATTTGGAGGTTTTTTTATTTATGGTTTCCTGGGTTAGTATTTTTGTATTAAGCACTCAAAGCTTTGTAAGATTATTTAATAACAGGTATTTTTTTTCCTAGGTTTGTTGCATTTTACTGGAATTCCTGACTTTACAGAAGATGCAACCTTGGATTTTTCTCCAGTTTTCCTGTAAGTTATGTAAGTTGCCAGTAGTATTTCTCTTAATAGGACCAATAATGAGATTATCTAGCGGGGTTTAGGGTAAGCATCTTGCATGTATTTGTTCACATGGCTTTAGCATCTTTCAAGAGAGCAGCAGGCATGTAAGGTATAGCATCTTTCAGGTGATGGGACGGCTCGCTGCTTTTCCCGATTGCCCACGGAGTGCCATGTTGTTCCTAGAACCTTTGTGACTCACTGCAGGCTTCTTGTAGATTATAAGCATTGGGACTTTGTTGATTTTGCAGGCCCATAGCTTGCAGGAAAACAGAAGGTAAGAGCTGTCTGCAGAACACAGGGTAAGGCTTTGAGGAGCGGCCGACATGAGGGGGTTCGGGGGTGTGAATACAAGGAAAGAGCTGTCAGGAAGGAGCAGGGTTCTTTCTCAGAGTTCTGGAGAAGAGAAGGAGTTTCTAAAGTTTTGGGACTGAGGGACAGTTGTGAAAGAGGAGGGCTCATCACTTGTTCTCAGATAAGTTTTACCGTTGGATTTGGGTGCCACCGAGGTCTATTCTAGCTCAGTTTCATTGCAGCCAACCGGAGGTACAACAATACCGAGATGTGCGGTGTAAGCTGTCTGGCCCTCAGCACGGCCACAAGCGGAGCCGAATGTCAGAAGAGTGTCATCTTGCAAAGCATGGGGTAGGTCAAAGTATACCCTCCTGAACCCTGAAGTCTCTGCTTCCCTGTACCTTCTGCTTTCTTTATTCTCTGACTTAATTTTTGCATCCATCCCTTCACCGTCCATCTGGATGTCACAGTTATTTAGAGACACGGACTAGGCACTTATTTCCAGCGCAGGCTCGAGCGACTGTATTCTGTGGAATTTCATGGCGAAGAGGATGTGTATCACCTGTGCTTGTAACAATTTCCAGCCAGGCGTCTTTTATCATGGTCCTGACACACAAGCTTTTTCTATTTTCACCTTCTTTGGTAAGTGAACGATGAGGCTTGCAGTAGTACCGGTCACGGCAGTTATGTTATGTTGTTCTTGGAAGCATTTAAGGTTAGTGTAGAGGAGAGGGCTCTCTGGGAACAGTCCCATTTGGGCAGGCAAAGGGAGCGGGTCGCTCATCAGCACGATGCTAGACCGGGCAGGGCAGTTCCAGCCTGTGTTATGTTTGTGTGTCTTGTCCTCTTTGTCTCAGCCCTTCCTTGGGTCTCAACGCCCTCTTTGCGCTCAAGAGGCACGGCGTGCTTCTCGGTTGCCATCCCTAGGCTCTCGGATGCCTTCACTCATCGGCATAGCGCCAGTCGGGCGCTTCTTTTTTCGCCTAGCGAGCTTACAGCATGGATCGTTCTTGCATCTCGGAAGCTTCTGGCGGGTCATCTTTTTGCAGCCTAGTGCTAGGCTGATTGGGAGCTCTGCTCTCCAACCATTCCTTTTCAGGGACCAAGGCTTCTTCCCTGCATCCTTATGTTCTTAAGGTCTTGAAGAGAGGCTTCTTGCTGCATCCCTCACCTCAGTTTTGACAGTAACTTCTTAAAACGGGCCATCTCCATCCATTCTTTTCTGGCGTTGCCACGGAGCTTGCTCGCCTGGGCATCGTGCCATGTAGGTCGCCTTGCTTGGCAGCCTCTCCGGTCTGGGAGTCCTTTTTCTCGCTGAGAGTTTTCTCTCATTTGTGAGTCATGTTTGTAGCGTTCTGTGTAGTCTTGGTCCATGTGTGTGTGTCTTGGGCGTGGAGCTGCTTTGCCTGGGTTGTCGAGTCAGAGTTGGGTGGAATAGCAATAAGGGTACAGTTAGTGTGTCGATACGGCCAGACTGCTCGGGCAAAGGTAGCATAGTTGCCTCGGGTCGAGCAGCTGTCGGCAGGCCGCACGGAGCGTCATTTCCATAGTGTGCTGTGGAGATGACCGGAGCCACCTGGGAGGGGCAGTTAGGGGTACTGAAAGCAGATTGAACCTCCAAAGTGTCAAAGGCTTGTCTGTTTGGGGGTGTCTTCTAATGGGGGTGTGTAGAATGGGGGTGTGTAGTTTGGGCTCTAGATGGTATTCCTAAATGGAAACAAGAGCTCTGCAATTGTTTGGCTCTCACTCAGCATCTGGGTGATGTGTTTAATTATTTTGGGTTTTTTTCAGATGCAGAGAGACAAGATGCACACCAAAGAGCAGCAGGGGAGGGGAGCGGAGCGCCCTGTAAGAAGGTCGGTCGGCCAGTGGCGTCAGAGGGAAGACGTGACTGGTGGCTATATGACTCCATTAAGACTTGTGGGTTTTTTATTTTGAAGGTGCGAAGCTGGATATTGGCCCCGTAGTATATGGACACACGAGATGACTTGGGCCAGGTGAGCAGTGACTAGTGGGCAGAAGTACAGCAGTTCTTTTTCAGGTGTTGCATTGCTGGTTAAGATTCAGGTATCCTTTGTTTATTTTTCCTAGGTGTGGCGCAAGGACGGCAGCCCAATATGGTGGAGGCCGAGTGAGCGAGCGGCTAAGGTCAAGGAGGGGGAGGTAGGAATCGGTGCAGGTAAGCTACAGTTGTGGGCAGTGTCTCAGCATGTGCCTCGTGCTGTTTTGTTTTTTTTTTCAGGTGCCGCAGGGAGCCTCGGAGGGGAGAAGCCATGTGCTGACGAGCGGTCTGAGAAGGTGAGTCATTTGTCAGTGTTTAATAGCACAGCACTATACAGCAACTTGTTTCAGTATTTCCCTCCGGTTTTGTGGGTGCTGTGCGGCCACCCCTTTGGAACCGGATGCCCGCTTGAGGCGAGCCGGAGGAACGGCGAGGGCGATCGTGGGAGCGGTGGCTTCTCACAAACACAGGAGTAATTTTGTGTCTCTTGGCGTCTTAGGTGCCACGAGCGAGGACGGCCGCCGTGTCCGTCTCTGGACCGAGCAGGTGAGCGGAGAGCCACGGTGCTTCTGAGGAGGGGGGGTGGTGGTGTTGCGGGCGAGGTTGGTGTTGGCTGGTGCAATGCTGACTGACGGCACTGCTTTGGTGGTTTTTTTGTTTGTTTTTACTGTAGACGGTGAAGAGGCACTGGGCAAGTGCCGGAACTTCCCAGTTAGCCAACGTGCGACGCGCACGTTGTTCGTTGCGGATGGTTCGAGATCCCCGGCCCTCTGCAAGCTAAGTTGAGGGACCGTGGCCGGGGAGGGAGCGGGCTGAGGAGGGGGCAAGTTTGAGGGTTGCAGGGGAGGGGTTTTTATAGCTAGCGCAGGGGAGAGGGCTGTCGGGGAGCAGTCCTCTTTGGGCAGGCAAAGGGAGCGGGTTGCTCATCGGCATGATGCTAGACTGGGCAGGGCAGTTCCAGCCTGTGTTATGTCTGTGTATCTTGTCTTCTGTCTTAGCCTTTCCTTGGGTCTCAACGCCCTCTTTGCGCTCAAGGGGCACGGCGTCCTTCTCGGGCGCCATCCCTAGGCTCTCGAACGCCTGTATTCACTGGTGTAGTGCCAATGGGGCGCTGCTTTGTTCGCCTAGCAAGCTTATGGCATGGATCATTCTTGCATCTCGGAAGTTTCCGGCGGATCCTCTTTTTGCAGCCTAGTCCTGGGCTGCATCGGGAGCTCTGCTCTCCAGCTGTCCATTCTCAGGGACCGGGGCTTCTTCCCTGCCTCCTTACACTCTTAGGTCTTGAAGACGGGCTTCTTGCCGCATCCATCATCTCGGTTTTGACCGTAACTTCTTCTAAGGGGCTATCACAGCCCATGCTTTTCTGGGGTTGCCACAGAGCTTCCTCACCTGGGCGTTACGCCCTGTAGGTCGCCTTGCTCGGCAGCCTCTCCGGTCCGGGAGTCCTTCTTCTCGCTGAGAGTTTTCTCTCACTTGTGAGTCGCGTTGTTTGTAGCGTTCTGTGTAGTCTTTGTGCGTGTGTCTTGGGTGTGGAGCCGCTCTGCCCAGGGCTGTCGAGTCGGGGTTAGGCTGAATAGCAATCAGAGGGTACAGTTAGTGTGTCGATATGGCCAGTGTCGGAATTGTCTGGCTCTCGCTCAGCATCTGGCTGACTTGTTGAATCATTTGGGGTTTTTTGTTCCAGACGCAGAGAGACAAGATGCACCCCAAAGAGTGGCAGGGGAGGGGAGCAGACCGCCGTAAGAAGGTGGGTCGGCCAGCAGAGTCGGAGGGAAGATGTGGCTGGTGACTCTATGACTCCATTAAGATTTGTGTGTGGTTTTTTCTTTTGAAGGTGCAAAGCTGGATACGGACCCCGTAGGACACGGACACGGGAGGTGACTCGGGCCAGGTGAGCAGCGACTAGCGGGCTGAAGTACAGCAGTTATTTTTCAGGCGTTGCATTGCTGTTTAAGATACCTGTATCTTTTGTTTGTGTTTTCCAGGTGGGGCGCAAGGGCGGCAGCCCAAAATGACGGAGGCCAGGCGAGCGAGCGGCCGAGGTCAAGGAGCGGGAGGTAGGAATCATGGCAGGTAAGCCACAGTTTTGGGCAGCGTCTCAGGGTGTGCCTCTTGCTCTGTGTTTGGTGTGGTTTTTTTTTTTGCAGGTTGCACAGGGAGCCTCGGAGGGGCGAAGCCACGTGCCGAGGAGCGGTCCGAGAAGGTGAGGCGCTTGTCAGTGTCTAACAGCGCAGTAGTATACGGCAACTAGTTTGAGCGTTTCCTTCTGGTTTTGCAGGCGCTGTGCGGCCACCCCTTTGGAACCGGATGCCCACTTGAGGTGAGCCGGAGGAACGGCGAGGGCGATCGTGGGAGCGGTGGCTTCTCACAAACACAGGAGTAATTTTGTGTCTCTTGGCGTCTTAGGTGCCACGAGCGAGGACGGCCGCCGTGTCCGTCTCTGGACCGAGCAGGTGAGCGGAGAGCCACGGTGCTTCTGAGGAGGGGGCGGGGGGGGTGTTGCGGGCGAGGTTGGTGTTGGCTGGTGCAATGCTGACTGACGGCACTGCTTTGGTGGTTTTTTTGTTTGTTTTTACTGTAGATGGTGAAGAGGCACCGGGCAAGTGCCGGAACTTCCCAGTTAGCCAACGTGCGATGCGCACGTTGTTCGTTGCGGATGGTTCGAGATCCCCGGCCCTCTGCAAGCTAAGTTGAGGGACCGTGGCCGGGGAGGGAGCGGGCTGAGGAGGGGGCAAGTTTGAGGGTTGGGGGGGGGGGGGGGTTTATAGCTAGCGCAGGGGAGAGGGCTGTCGGGGAGCAGTCCTCTTTGGGCAGGCAAAGGGAGCGGGTTGCTCATCGGCACGATGCTAGACTGGGCAGGGCAGTTCCAGCCTGTGTTATGTCTGTGTATCTTGTCTTCTGTCTTAGCCTTTCCTTGGGTCTCAACGCCCTCTTTGCGCTCAAGGGGCACGGCGTCCTTCTCGGGCGCCATCCCTAGGCTCTCGAACGCCTGTATTCACTGGTGTAGTGCCAATGGGGCGCTGCTTTGTTCGCCTAGCAAGCTTACGGCATGGATCATTCTTGCATCTCGGAAGTTTCCGGCGGATCCTCTTTTTGCAGCCTAGTCCTGGGCTGCATCGGGAGCTCTGCTCTCCAGCTGTCCATTCTCAGGGACCGGGGCTTCTTCCCTGCCTCCTTACACTCTTAGGTCTTGAAGACAGGCTTCTTGCCGCATCCATCATCTCGGTTTTGACCGTAACTTCTTCTAACGGGCTATCACAGTCCACTCTTTTCTGGGGTTGCCACAGAGCTTCCTCACCTGGGCGTTACGCCCTGTAGGTCGCCTTGCTCGGCAGCCTCTCCGGTCCGGGAGTCCTTCTTCTCGCTGAGAGTTTTCTCTCACTTGTGAGTCGCGTTGTTTGTAGCGTTCTGTGTAGTCTCGGTCCACGCGTGTGTGTCTTGGGTATGGAGCTGCTCTGCCCAGGGTTTCGAGTCAGGGTTAGGTGGACTAGCAATCAGAGGGTACGGTTAGTGTGTCAGTACGGTCAGCGTGGAATTGTCTGGCTCTCGCTCAGCATCTGGCTGACTTGTTGAATCATTTGGGGTTTTTTCAGATGCAGAGAGAGAAGATGCGCACCAAAGAGCAGCAGGGGAGGGGACGGAGCGCCGTAAGAAGGTGGGTCGGCCAGTGGCGGTGGAGGGAAGATGTGGCTGGTGACTCTATGACTCCATTAAGATTTGTGTGTGGTTTTTTTCTTTTGAAGGTGCGAAGCTGGATACGGACCCCGTAGGACACGGACACGGGAGGTGACTCGGGCCAGGTGAGCAGCGACTAGCGGGCTGAAGTACAGCAGTTATTTTTCAGGTGTTGCATTGCTGTTTAAGATACAGGTATCTTTTGTTTGTGTTTTCCAGGTGGGGCGCAAGGACGGCAGCCCAAAATGACGGAGGCCAGGCGAGCGAGCGGCCGAGGTCAAGGAGGGGGAGGTAGGAATCGTTGCAGGTAAGCCACAGTTTTGGGCAGCGTCTCAGGGTGTGCCTCTTGCTCTGTGTTTTGTGGGTTTTTTTTTTTTTGCAGGTTGCACAGGGAGCCTCGGAGGGGCGAAGCCACGTGCCGAGGAGCGGTCCGAGAAGGTGAGGCGCTTGTCAGTGTCTAACAGCGCGGCAGTATATGGCAACTAGTTTGAGCGTTTCCTTCTGGTTTTGCAGGCGCTGTGCGGCCACCCCTTTGGAACCGGATGCCCACTTGAGGTGAGCCGGAGGAACGGCGAGGGCGATCGTGGGAGCGGTGGCTTCTCACAAACACAGGAGTAATCTTGTGTCTCTTGGCGTCTTAGGTGCCACGAGCGAGGACGGCCGCCGTGTCCGTCTCTGGACCGAGCAGGTGAGCGGAGAGCCACGGTGCGTCTGAGGAGGGGGGGGTGGTGGTGTTGCGGGCGAGGTTGGTGTTGGCTGGTGCAATGCTGACTGACGGCACTGCTTTGATGGTTTTTTGTTTGTTTTTACTGTAGATGATGAAGAGGCACCGGGCAAGTGCCAGAACGTCCCAGTTAGCCCATGTGCGATGCGCACGTTGTTTGTCGTGGATGGTTCGAGATTCCCCGGCCCTCTGCAAGCTAAGTTGAGGGACCGTGGCCGGGGAGAGAGCGGGCTGAGGAGGGGGCAAGTTTGGGGGTTGCAGGGGAGGGGTTTTATGGTTAGCGCAGGGGAGAGGGCTGTCTGGGAGGAGTCCCATTTGGGTAGGCAAAGGGAGCGGGTTGCTCGTCAGCACGATGCTAGACTGGGCAGGGCAGTTCCAGCCTGTGTTTGCAGTGTTGTGTGTCTTCTTGTGTGTGTCTTAGCCCTTCCTCAGGTTTCAATGCCCTTTTTGCGCTCAAGGGGCAAAGCGTGCTTCTCGGTTGCCATCCCTAGGCTCTCGGATGCCTTCACTCATCGGTGTAGCACCAGTCGGGTGCTTCTTTGTTCGCCTAGCAAGCTTATGGCGTGGATCATTCTTGCATCTCAGAAGCTTCTGGCAGGTCCTGTTTCTGCAGCCTAGTCCTAAGCTGCATCGGGAGCTCTGCTCTCCAGCTGTCCGTTCTCAGGGACTGGGGCTTCTTCCCTGCATCCTTACGTTCTTAAGGTCTTGAAGACAGGCTTCTTGCTGCATCTATCATCTCGGTTTTGACCATACCTTCTTATAACGGGGCCATCTCCGTCCATTCTTTTCTGGTGTTGCCACGGAGCTTGCTCGCCTGGGCGTCGTGCCCTGTAGGTTGCCTTGCTCAGCAGCCTCTCTGGTCTGGGCATCCTTCTTCTCGCTGAGAGTTTTCTCTCACTTGTGAGTCGTGTTGTTGAGTTCCGTGTAATCTTGGTCCCTGTATGTGTGTCTTGGGTGTGGAGCTGCCCTGCCCAGGGTTGTTGAGTCCAGGATTAGGTGGAATAGCAATAAGAGTGTACAGTTAGTGTGTCAGTATGGCCAGTCTGGAATTGTTAGGCTCTCATTCAGCATCTGGCTGACTTGTTCCCTTATTTGGGGTTTTTTCAGATGCAGAGAGGGAAGATGCGCACCAAAGAGCAGCATGGGAGGGGAGCAGACCGCCGTAAGAAGGTGGGTCGGCCAGTGGAGTCAGAGGGAAGATGTGGCTTGTGCCTATATGACTACATTCAGATTTTTTTATTTTGAAGGTGCGAAGCTGGATACGGACCCCGTAGGACACGGACACGGGAGGTGACTCGGGCCAGGTGAGCAGCGACTAGCGGGCTGAAGTACAGCAGTTATTTTTCAGGCGTTGCATTGCTGTTTAAGATACAGGTATCTTTTGTTTGTGTTTTCCAGGTGGGGCGCAAGGACGGCAGCCCAAAATGACGGAGGCCAGGCGAGCGAGCGGCCGAGGTCAAGGAGCGGGAGGTAGGAATCGTTGCAGGTAAGCCACAGTTTTGGGCAGCGTCTCAGGGTGTGCCTCTTGCTCTGTGTTTGGTGGTTGTTTTTTTTTTGCAGGTTGCACAGGGAGCCTCGGAGGGGCGAAGCCACGTGCCGAGGAGCGGTCCGAGAAGGTGAGGCGCTTGTCAGTGTCTAACAGCGCAGTAGTATACGGCAACTAGTTTGAGCGTTTCCTTCTGGTTTTGCAGGCGCTGTGCGGCCACCCCTTTGGAACGGGACGCCCACTTGAGGTGAGCCGGAGGAACGGCGAGGGTGATCGTGGGAGCGGTGACTTCTCACAAATATAGGAGTAATTTTGTGTCTCTTGGCGTCTTAGGTGCCACAAGCGAGGACAGCCGCTGTGTCCGTCTCTGGACCGAGCAGGTGAGTGGAAACTCACGGTGCTTCTGAGGGAGGTGTTGTGGGAGAGGTCGGTGTCGACCGTTGCGATGCTGACTGACGGCACTGTTTTGTTTGGACATGTGTTTACTGTAGGTGAAGAGGGTCCAGACAACTGCAGGAACATCCCAGTTAGCTGATGCATGATGTGCGTGGTGTTTATCGTGGATCGATTCAGATCCTCAGCCGTCTGAAAGCTACGTTGAGGGACTGTGGCCAGGGAGGGAGTGGGCTGAGGAGGGGGCAAGTTCAGGGGTTGCAGGGGAGATGTTTTGCCGTTAGCGTAGGAGCAAGAGCTGTCTGGGAGCAGGCCCCTTGGGCGGCCAAAGGGAGCGGGTTACTTGCCAACACAATACTAGGCTGTGCTGGGCAGGGCAGTTCCAGCCTGTGTCTGTGGTATGTTTGTTGTGTGTCTTGTCTTGTGTGTCTTAGCCTTTCCTCTGGTCTCAACACCCTCTTTGCGCTCAAGGGGCACGGCATGCTTCTCGAGAGCCATCCCTAGAGTCTCAAATGCCTGTACTCGTGGGCATAGTGCCAATCAGGTGCTGCTTTTCTTGCATAGCAAGCTCACATAAGCGGATCGGTCTTGTGTCTTGAAGTTTCCAGTGGGTCCTTTTTGCAGCCTCATCGGGCTCTGCTCTCCAGCCATCCCTTTTCAGGGACTGGGGCTTCTTCCCTGCATCCTTACATTCGTAGGTCTTGAGGATCGGCTTCTTCACGCATCTGCCATCTCGGTTTCGACAGTAACTTCTTATAATGGGCCATCACAGTCCATTCTTTTCTGCGGTTGCCATAGAACGTCCCTGTCAGGGCATTGTGCCCTATGGGTGGTCTTGCTCAGCAGCCTCTCTGGTCTGGGAGTCCTTCTTGCTGAGAGTTTTCTCTCATCTTTGAGTCGCGTTGTTTGCGTTCTGTGTAGCGTTGGTCTCTGTGTGTGTGTTGGGCGTGGAGCTCCTCTGCCCGGGGGTGTCGAGTCAGGGTTAGGTGGAATAGCAATAAGAGTGTGTGGCTAGTAGGTTGATATGCCCAGACCGCTTGGGCAAAAGTTGTGTAGTCGCCTCAGATCAAGTAGCCGTTGGCAGGCTGCATGGAGCGTCATTTCCATAGTGTTCTGTGGAGATGACTACAGGAGCCGCCTGGGAGGGGGTGTTTGCGGGGGGTGAAAGCAGATGGACTCTCACAGATGTCAAAGGCCTGTCTGTGTGGGGCTTAAGGTTTGGGGGTGTTTTTTAATGGCGGTCTGTAATTGGGCTCTGGATGGTATTCCTAAATGGGAATAAGAGCTCTGGAATTGTTCAGCTATCACTCAGCATCCAGGTGACTTGTTTAGTAATTTGGGGTTCTCTTTTTTTTTGTCAGACGTAGACAGACAAGATACGCACCAAAGAGCGGCAGAGGAGGCGAGCGGAGCGCCGTAAGAACGTGGGTCGGCCGGTGGTGTCGGAGGGAAGATGTGGCTGGTGGCTCTATGACTACATTCAGATTTGTGTATACGGCTTTCTTTATTCTGAAGGTGTGAAGCAATGAGCGAGGCAGCACATCAGTGCTGGAGCTGACTCGGGCCAGGTGAGCAGCGACTAGTGGGCTGAAGTAGCAGTTATTTTTCAGGTGTAGCATTGCTGGCTCAGTTAAAGGTATCCTTTTGTGTTTTCCAGGTGGGGCGCAAGCATCAGCCTGGCAATGTGTAAATGGCGGAGGGGGCAAGGATGATCAGCAGAGGTAAAGGAATGGAAGAAGGGAAGCGCTGTGGGCAGGCTGTGGTTTTGGGCACTTGTGGGATGCCGGACTTGTCCAGGCTTGTTGGTGCCAAATATAGGGCCATTATGAGCCAGCAGAAGGGGCCCTGGGGGAGTCCAGCTTGGGCAAGAGCAGGGATTGAGCAACTTGCTCATCTTGTACTGATAAGCAATGGACCTGAACAGGGGCAGGAGATGAGCAATTTGTTCATCTTAACAGATGTGGCGCCTGACGGGTCTGCTCCTCAATTAACTAACTGACGCCTGGGGTGAGGGGGAGCCTTCACAGCTCGATATTACTTTGGTAAAATTAAACAGACCACCGCTCCTCTACACTGAACACCTTTGTTCTCTGCCACTTCCCCTGCCCCAGCCCAGATCAACTGCACAACAAGCTTTGTTAAGGGCCAATCAGCACACAATACCTGGCTTAGTCCCACCTCACCAAAAGTATAAATCTGGCATTTAGAATCCTCTTTTTTTGAGGATGAGAACTCCAACTATCCGGACAGGTTGATGGGCCTGGATCTCTCTCTCTCCTCCCCAAGCAGGGACGCCTCTTTGGTAAGACTTGCACCTCCAGTTATGTCAGATGTTACCCTCGGGAAAAACTATCATTAACAAAAGCACTGAACTATTAACTTGAGCTCAAAATTGTTGCAGTAAGTGCATTTATCAATGGCAGTTCTGAACTTTTTATATCTGTCGCCTCAATATATTACCTATTTTCTTTTCAACTTTGCAAAACTGTTTCAGTGAAAGTCCTTAGTGGGGCTCTGACAGGCAAATGTTGACTCTGACAAGTGGCTACACACATAATCCTTTAGACATAAACCGTTGACCAAGCTTGGGACTAAGACTAGACCTGGCTGCACCTAGGCTCCTCTCTGAGAAGGAGTTTAGAAAGCCAGGGAGTCCTTCTCTGAACCTCAGGACTCAACGGGAGGGCCTCCCTCAGCCACGCATCAGACTTTGTACCCTTTTATGTGACAGCACTCTCTCGGCATGTGCTTTTTGCTTTGTGTTTGGTAGGTGCCACTGGGAGCCTTGGAGGGGTGAAACCGCATGCCGATGAGCAGTCAGAGAAGGTGAAGCGGTTGTCAGTGTCTAAAAGCAGAGCACTGTATGGCACCTAGTTTAAGCATTTGCTTCTGGTTTAGCAGGTGCTGCGTGGCCACGTTTGGAACTGGGTGCCGGTTTGAGATGAGCTGGAAGAGTAGCGAGGGTGATCATGGGAGCGGTGACTTCTCAGAAACGTAGGAGTAATTTTGTCTCTCTTGGCGTCTTAGGTGCCACAAGCGATGACAGCCACAATGTGTGTCTCTGGAATGAGCCGGTGAGTGGAAAGCCACAGTGCTTCTGAGGAGGGGGGGTTGTTGTAGGAGAGCTTGGTGTTGACTGGTGCAATGGTGACTGATGTCACTGTTTTGTTCTGTGTTTAGTTTTTTTAACTGTAGGTGAAGAGGAACCTGGTGACTGCAGGATCGTGCCAGTTAGCTGATGTGTGGTGTATATGTCTTATGATGGAGGTTGTTCCAGATCCCTCGCCCTCTGAAAGCTAAGTTGAGGGACCGCAGCTGCGGAGGGAGTGGGATGAGAACGGGATGAGGTTGGGAGTTGCAGGGCAGGGGTTTTATAGTTTAGTGTAGGGGAGAGGGCTGACTGGGAGCAGTCTCTTTTGGGCGGGCAAAGGGAGCGGGTTACTTCTTGGCACCATGCTAGACTGTGCTGGGCAGGGCAGCTGCAGCCTATGTCTGTGGTATGTTTGTTGTATATCTTGTCTTGTGTGTCTTAGCCCTTCCTCAGGTCTCGATGCCCTCTTTGAGTTCAAGGGGCACAGCATGCTTCTCGGGCACCATCGCTAGGGTCTCGAATGCCTCTACTCATTGGCCTAGTGGCAATCGGGTGCTTCTTTGATTGCATAGCAAGCTTTACAGCACAGATAGATCTTGTTTCTCAGAAGCTTTTGGTGGGTCCTCATTTTGCAGCATAGTGCCAGGCTGTGTCAGGAGCTCCGATGCATTTTCAGCCATCCATTTTCAGGGACTGGGGCTTCCTCCCTGCATTCTTATGTTCTTAGGTCTCGAAGACTAGCTTCTTGACACATCTGCCATCTTGGTTTTGACCATAACTTCTTATAATGGGCCATTACAGTCCATTCTTTTCTGGGGTTGCCATAGAGCTGCCTCGCCTGGGCATTGCGCCCTGTAGGTCATCTTGCTCGGCAGCATCTCTACTCCAGGAGTCCTCATTCTTGCTTAGAGTTTTCTCTCATCCTTGAGTCATGTTGTTTATAGCGTCGGTCTGTGTGTGTGCGTGTTTTGGTGTGGAACTGCTCTGCCCGGGGGTGTCAAGTCAGGGTTAGGTGGAATAGCTGTAAGAGTGCATAGCTTGTACATTGATATGCCCAGACTGTTTGGGCAAAGGCTGTGTAGTCACCTCGCATGGAGTAGCTGTCAGCAGGCTGAGCGTAATTTCCATAGCATTCTGTGGAGATGACTACAGGAGCTGTGTGGGAGGGGGTGTTTATGGGTAGTGAAAGCCGATTGACTCTCAAAGGTGCCAAAGGCCTGTCTGTGGGGCTTAAGGTTTGGGGTTTTTTTTATCTTCTAATGGCAGTGTATAGTTGGACTGTAGATGCTATTCCCAAATGCAAAGGATCTTTGGAATTGTTCAGCCATTGCTCTGCATCCTGGTGACTTCTTGTTTTGGTTTAGCCCCAGCCAGCAGCAGAGCACCATGCAGCTGCTCACTTCCCCTCCTGCTCTTCCTTCTCCTTCCCCTCCCCACCTCCATCTGTGGGATGGGGAGGAGAATGGGCAAGACAAAGGCAAAACCTCCTGGGTTGAGATAAGGACAGTTTATAGGGACAGCAAAGGCAGAGGGAAATAACAGCAGTTTTTAACAGAATAGACACTCCTGGTGACACAATGCAGTTTCTCACCCAAGAACCGTGTAACTCAAACCGCGTGCTGAGATCTGTCTGCAGTCCGGACCATCCCACTGTCCCTGACCCACATGCCCTGGAGCCACACTGCCCCTCCCCAACTAGCCCCCCTTTTATACTGAGTGTGATGTCACATGGTATGAAATACCCCCTTTGGCTGGTTTGGGTCACCTGTCCTGGCTGTGTCCCATCCCAGCTTCTGGTGAAAATTAACTGTATCTTGGCTGAACCTGTGACACTCATTTAATAGGTGTTTGGCTGTTGGAGTTTTTTTACCTGTGGGAGGGACAAGATGCACAGTCCTGACAATTTTTCACAAGTGTAACAGTAATTTTGAGTTTCTTGGTGTCTTAAGTATCACAATTGGAGTGCAAAGCAGGGATATGAATCTGCGTGCCCTTGAAAGGGGAGCCTTGCCCAGCAATTGAGGTGCACAGCAGTGAAAGGTACCCATGCACCTCTTTTTGTGGTATCCCAGCCAGATAATTGGGGCACAAAGTAGGGAAATGTGCCTGTGTGCCCCTTTCCCAGGTGCCCCAGCCAGAAATTGGGGCACATCAGCTCAAAATCAAGATGCTGTCACAAACATAGGTTTTGTTACATGGCTTTAATTTAGTAGCAATCAGGACTTACTAATATTTTTGAGATAGAAAACAATATTAGCTCACATAATTATTAATAGCCCTTAAACATCAGCCAGTTTAACTATGCTTTTCAATAGAATTTATAACAATCAAAATAGCAAGTTAGTTAAAGATTCAAGAGGGGAAAGGGTGACCAGAAACTTACAGCAGGGTTGTGTGCACCGATGGGGGTTAAATCCAATCACATGTACAGACAGGCTGACAAACAATCCTGGATTGTTACACGCATGCAGACAGGCAAATAGTTCTTAACCAAACTGTGCATGCACACAACATGTGGAGCTTAACCTATGATTAAAATTTCCTTTTTCATGAGTTTCACGAGATGCTCGCTTCTATGTGCTGGCATGCATCAATGGGTGGTCAGCGACCCCTGCAAAATCAGGCCTTTGAGGCCTTGCAGAACCACGGATGGATGATCTTTGAATCCGCTTGAAATATCCTCTGTGAGATATCCCAGCTCAGGGGAAATCCTGGGTCACACAGCCCACTGCCATCACAGAGAACTTGAAGGTCTCACTTTTGGATCACAAGATGATCATGAGAGCAGGGCAGTGAGTGGGTGTGTCACTCCCCCTATCATGCACCAGCCTCCAGGAACATCCAAAGATATGATGGACTGCTAAAGACTACTCTGAGAGCAATGGGTGGTGGGACCATCAAACATTAGGATACACACCTAGCAAAGGCCACCTGGTTAGTCAATGCCAGGGGATCTGTCAATCGAGCTGGCCCTGCCCAATCAAAACTTCCATATACTGTAGAAAGAGATAAAGTCCCCATAGTGCATGTGAAGAATATGTTTGGGAAGACACATCTGGGTTAGCCCTGCTTTGGACAAAAGCTAACCTGTATGTGGGACTGCTTTTGCTCGGGGATCTCAGTGCACTTGGTGGGTGATGCAGAAGGATGGGGAAGTCCAGTGTGTACCTCAAGGGGATCTGACCCAAACCAGCCAATAAATTAGATTGCAATATGTGAATTGCTAAATAACTGCTGTTGTAGGTCATCGCTACTACAATTGCTATATGCTCTATCAATAGTATTACCACAAGAATCACCCAAATTAATGAAGGATGAACTTTGATGAAACTGAGCAAAGCGCACCGATGATAGAACTAGAACTGACTTCAGCAACCGGTGCCCAGCACCTTCCTCAAAATCAACACTTTCAAGGCGCAGACCATGAGCATGGACTGCACCAGCTACACCAGCCGTGCACTCGGGAAGCAGCTGCAACAATCCGACGGTATACAGCATCGCTCCTGCCCTGAGAGCCTGTTATGGCAGATGGAGCCCGAAGTCATGGACTAAATGAACGCAATGTACATTTTAGAGGGATGGCCCATAGCCTAAGGGAATGATGTCTGTGTGTCTAATTTTTACATATATTATAAATATATATTATTATATATTATATTTTATATAGATATAAGAAAAAGAGAGGGGAAAGTGGTGGTAAATAACTGGAAGTATAAGATAAGGGCAGGCTGTAGATGGTATAGAGTGAAGGGTGAGGATAATATCTGGTTTTGGCTGGGATAGAGTTAAACTTCACCAGAAGCTGGGATGGGACACAGACAGGACAGGCACCCCAAACTAGCCAAAGGGGTATTACATGTCATAAGCTGTCAGGCTCAGTATAAAAGGGGGCTACATGAGAGGGGCAGCACACCTCCTGGATGGTCTGAGTGTGCAGCTCTCATGGGAGAGGACCTTCATGGGCTCCAGCTGTGTGCTGGGGCTGGGCAGCCCTGGTGGGTCCAAGGAGGATAGGACTTGGCTGCAGATGGGGAAGGGGCAGGACAGCTCTTTCTTTAGCTACTGAGGATGGGGCTGGCCCTGCTGTGCTAAGGGTTCTAGCTGGGGAGGGGGTTGCCTATGCTTGCCTAGCCTCAGGAGCTCACCTAGGAGAGAAACAAAGGGGCTGTCACAGGCAGCTGCCTCCGACAAGGAACAGCATGTCCCTACAGCAAGGAAGGATCCCTCCCAGCATTTCCCAACAACGGTCTACCATCAACACACAGCACCAGGAGTTTGGTGTCTCAGTCAGCCACGTGCATGAGCTGCAGTGCATCCGGGAAGCCTGGTGGGAGAGGAGCATCGAAGTACCCGCCACCTGCTCCCAGGTGGGTAGGGGTCAGGTAGCCAGCACTGCAGAGGAGGAAATGCCACCAGTTGCCAGCAGCACACTGTCATGCATTCTGGTGGTGACCGGTGGTCACTGTGGAGAGGAAATGCACAGTAGATGTATGTAGCACAGCAGCTGAACGATGCGGTGGGATGGTGTTCTGGTGCGGCCTGGCTGGTGCTGTTGGACCTACCCCTCAACAACTGTATCCTGCAGCAGGGTGTAAAGGGGGAGAAAAAGGGAGAAAACAGAAACAGTTAGAGAGGGGAGTGGGCAGAAACAGGGGAAACAGGAAAATTGGAAGGAAAACAGGGAAAAAGAAAAAAATGAGGGTGGAAGAGAAAAAATGAGGATTTTAGGTAAGGTAAGGCACAGTTTGGGGCAAGAAAGGCAAAATGGTAAAATACAGAGTCTGTGAAAAGGGGGGAAAAAAACCCTAGGTAAACTGGAGGAAAAATGTGGAAGGACACAGGACAAAACCAGGCACAATGGGGAAAATGGATCAGTAGGGGAATGGGGGGCAGTTATGGGGCACTTGGGTGGTAGGTGTGGGGTGACTGGGAGATAGGGTCAGATATGGGGCAGCGGGGGCACTTGCGGGTCAGGCCCTTGACATGGGTCAGACCCGGAGTTCCTGGAGGCGCTGACAGAGCGGCTGAGGCTGGTGTTTCCGGTGAGGGGGGATGATAGGTACGTCCCAACCACTGAACACAGCAGTAGGGCCCCACACTGCCCACCCCCTGTCCCAGTACTCCCAGGACGATGCCCAGCCTGATCCCAGTATGGGATGTAGTATTAAAGAGCAGGCATTCTTTATTACAGCACCGGATGCGCAGGGGATAGCTCCACCTATCATGCCTACCTTAAAACACAAGTTCAGCCTTTATATACCTTAAAGATGTGAATATTCATATCTTTTCTGAGAAGTCTCCACCTATCTACTACATTTACATAACACAGGCATTGCAAAAATGCACTACACACACATGGGCGTCTCAGGTGGTCATCAGCAGTCATTTGGGGGGGTTAGCCCCCTGCTCCTTTTTCCCTTTTATGGTCACGAGTCTCAAAGACAATTTCTTCTGCTTGGATGTTTCCCAACTCTGTTGTCAGGCCAAGCTGTTCTTCCTTATAGACCCAGTTGGGGCAATCCTGCCAGGATGGTTCTCTTGTCAAGGTTAGGATGTCTTCTCCACACATGTTAATCGCTCATAGGCCTTGTTAAATTCAAAGCTGATCGTTGCTCGGTAAAAGAATTTCTTGGTATTTCCCCCCTTTGAGACTTCCAAAGTAAGATCGCTTTGGGACTTTCACCTAGATGGCATAATTTTGATATTATCTTTTTCAACTGTCAGGTACACACAATTGGGTACAACACCACATGATCAAGGGTAAATATTGAATCATGATACAACACAATATACACAACTACAGCTATGATTACTACAAATAATTCCTTCAGCCCGGTTAGGTTTGGTAGCCGTGAGGTTAACCCATTCCACCACGAGCGGGAAGGCTCCTTTTGCTTTTGCCACTCTTCCACTGGCCTCTCAATCAAACTGATTCCTTTCTGTTGGGTCTCAATACCACATTCTTGTCCTATAAGAGCACAAATTTCTCCTTGACTAGCAAACAGATAATCTAGGGCCATGCAATTTTGTAGACTCACCATTCCATTTTGGGCCATTTCATAAGATGTAAAAGGGAACTCTTTTCCTCCCAACATTATCCGCAAGCATATCTAACAATTTGCCACATTAGACTCTTTAGCCAATTGTATTTTCATCTCCTCATAAAGGTTGTTGCGATTTGTCCCCCTGGTTAGCCGAACAGTTAGTAACATCGTGGCTATTCCAACCAAACCACGCACAGCTTACTAGCTAATTTTCATTTCGATTTTTGAATTTTCTTATTCGGAGACCTTCTTTATCCGACGAGCTGACCTTCCATTGAGGTTCTTTTGGCTCTGATGCTCGTTTTACTCGAGTATAATCGATTGAGGACTCCTTCCCTGCAACTAACAGCAGTAAAAGTAGTTAATATCACTTGATAAGGTCCTTTCCATCTTCGCTGAAGGGGTTCCTCATTCCAGACCTTGATATCGACCCAATGCCAAGGCTGGTAAGGATGAACCTGTGTATCCAAACCCAGAGGTGAGGTAAGAGGTGTTACATGTATCTGTGAAACAAGGAAACAATCTTTCCCATTTTCATCACGTATTCTTTTAAATCCCAGTTTCCCAATATATGAGCCAAATTTTGAAGGATTTCAGCCACAAAGCAGGGATCCCTATCAGAGGACATTCCTATCGGTACTCCAAATCTGGGAATTATTTCTTTCATTAATACCTTTACCGCTTCTCTAGCCTTGTCGGTGCTACAGGGAAAAGCCTGCGGCCATCCAGAAAAGGCATCCGCTACCACCAATAAATATCGGCAACCATTTTGACGGGGCAATTCAGGAAAAAAAACCCCAACTATTTGCCAGTCATCCTCTGGACTATTCCCTTTTCTAATGACTCCCATAGGTGGCCATCTAAAATTTTGCCTGATATCACAGCCTACGCTTGGGAAGGTTAATGTGTTTATTAGGGACAATCAAAAAGATGCCCCCCCCCACCCCCTTAGCTGCTTCCTTAGCTGCCCGATCCACCAACCTGTTTCCCACATTGATTTTGGTATTTCTACAGCGATAAGCCTTACAGCGTGTCACTGCGACCTCTGCCGGTAACCGGACGCTCTCTAAGAGCTTTACAATAGTTTCCCCATATGTAATGGGGGACCCTCGAACTGACAATAGACCTCTCTTTCCAAATAGCTCCATGAGCATACTCCACTCCAAAGGCATACTTGGAGTCTATCCAAATAATTACTCGCTTTCCTTGAGAGAGCATTAATGCCCTTTCAAGTGCCACTAATTCCACCTTCTGTGCTGAGGTGTTAGGTAGAAGAGCCTTTGCTTTAATCGCCTTTTCCTGAAAAACCACCGCATAACCTGCCAACCGTCTTCCGTCTTCCACGTAGCTGCTTCCATCCGTATATAGTTTGCAATCAGGGCGTTCAAGCGCGGTATCCTTCAGGTCCTCTCGGCTAGAGTAGACCCGTTCGATTGTTCGCAAACAGTCCCGTTCTATTTGCCTGCTATTTTCCAAAGAGATGGATAGAAATAATACAGGATTAAGCATAGATGTTACCTTTAAGTTCACCTCTTCCATCTCCAGTAAGATGGCTCGATATTTCATCGTTCTGCTCGGCAATAACCAGCGATTTCCTTTTTGCTCCAGTACCGCCGTCACCGTACGGGGCACCTACGCGGTCATCCGTCGCCCCATAGCAAACTTCCCGGTCTCTCGAATCAGCGATATCGTCGCCGCTACGGCCCGGAGGCAGGACGACCAGCCTTTACTCACATTGTCCAGCTGTTTCGAGAAGTATCCCGCCGGTCTCTTCCAGGATCCCTAATGTTGGGCGAGGACTCCCAGAGCCAGGTGAAACCTTTCACAAACAAACAATTCAAAAGGTTTAGTCAGATTTGGTAGTCCTAGAGCCGGGGCCATCATTAAGGTTCTTTTAAGCAACTCAAAGGCTCGACGACACCGCGGGGTCCAGACCAAGCTGTCTCCCGATACTTTCAATGCCTCGTAAAGAGGTTGTAACCCGCACCACCCCGCCATTCCCAAAAAAGCCCGCAGTTCCCTTTTCAAAGTCAGTTCCAGTATTTGACGTATAGCTTCTTTCCTCTCCGTCCCCAGGCTCTGCAAACCTTGGGAAATAGCAAACCCTAAATATAATACTTGTTGTTTTACTAGTTGAGCCTTCTTTTTAGATGCTCGATACCCTGCTCATCCCAAGAAATTTAAAGGGCTTATAGCGATTTCTATATACTTATCAGGTGACTTGGCCACAATTCACACATCATCCACATATTGCAGCGAAGTAGTCTTCATTATGTTGCTTCCATTCTCCTAACTCTTTGGCTAATTGATTCCCAAACAGAGCAGGCTGTTTTTAAACCCCTGGGGAAGAATCATCCGAGCCCGTTGATTTTTTTTTTTGCCCTGTTGTGCGGCTTTCCCATTCGAAGGCAAACAGCTCCCGACTCCCCTTGTCCAAGACTATGCAAAATAAAGCATCCTTTAAGTCCAGAACTGTAAACCTGTAAGTCCAGAACTGTAAACCATGTGTCTGTTTCTTTAATTGTCTACAATTTGATTGACAGCTCTCAGGCCTCGTACCGGACAGTACTCATTTGAATGAGGTTTCTTTACCGGCAGGATCGGAGCGTTAAACGCTGACTGGCATTCAACCAATAGCCCGAATGTTTTAAAATTATTTATTAACATCTCTAATCCTACTCTAGCCTCTAACCGTAAAGGGTATAGTTTCTGCCTTACCGGTTTAGCTCCCGGCTTCAACCGAATCTTTACCGGTTCCGCAGCTCACAACCTTCCCGCAATTCCACTGGCCCGTACCAATGGGATTACCGCATTCTCTATTTCCCGCGGGATTTCCATTTCAACCGGATCCTGTAACGTATAAACTTGAGCATCTAAAGATTTAGATTCAGGTATCTTTACACAGATCCTTCTTCTGTCGAAAGTTATTTATGCTCCAACTTTGGTGAGGAGCTCTCTTCCCAGCAAGGGAACGGGGCACTGTGGCATATATAAAAACTGATGGGTTACTTGCTGTTTCCCAGTAATAAAATCTAGCGATTGAAGGAATGTTCTCTTTTCTTTTTTTCCCTGTAGCACCAACAACAACCACATGCTCTTAGCTTAGTTTTCCTTTATAAGTATTAATTACTGAGTAGGCCGCTCCGGTATCTACCAGAAAATCTGTTTCCTCATTCCCCAATGTTATTGTGACCGAGGGTTCCGTTGGGGCTTCTTTTGAGACTTCCCCCGGTCCACATCATTGATCAGTATCTCCATCTAGGGTAAGAAGCTTGGCGGTATTTGAGCCTGTTCTGGCCTCAGTCCGGACTCTCCACCTCTCCCTCGGAGGGCATCCTCTTTTCCAGCGTCCCTCCCCTCCGCAAATTGCACGCCGATTCGGACCCAACCGAGCGGACGCTCCTCTTACCGTTCCTCGGTAACCCCTTCTTGTGCCTCCCCTCCTCTATAGGCTCCTCCAGGAGCCCCTGCTAATCAGTCTCCCATCTCTTAGATTTTCCCTTTGAGCCTGTCGTGTCTCCTTTTCTTTCTCCCTATCATTAAAAACCGTCTACGCTACCTCTAACATCTTTCCCAAATCCCTGGAGTCTGCCCCTTCTAATTTTTGAGGTTTCTTTTTTTATATCTGGGGCCAATTGTCCCATAAAGATAGAAGCCAGTTGGACAGCCTCTTCCGGTTTTTCACGGTTCAGCTTAGTATATTTCCCGGCAGTGACTTTTAACCGCTCCGTGAAGGCGGACGGGGATTCATTTGCCTGTTGCTTAACCTCATATAATTGGGACCAGCCGATCGCTCTTGGCATATCACACCTTACACCAAATAGTATCCATCTCTGATACCTTGCTAAAAGCCCCCCCCGGGTCCGGCCGGTTGGGATCCCACCCTGGGTCAACGGTAGGAAAATTCTACCGTTCCCTGCAAATCACCGTTAGCACGTGCCCCTTCTAACCTGTTTCCGGGCAGTGTTTAATACCATCTTTTTCTCAGTTTCAACTAACAACGTGTCCGTTCTAACCTGCACGTCATTGCAATCAGGGTCATGAGTTCTAATTATGATTTCAAACACCTTGGCCACCCTTTCTGGGTCTTCCCTGTAAGTACCCGCCATTTCTTTCCAGGATCTTAGCTCTGTTATTGAAAACAGCACTTTAACTGTTATTAGCCCGTTCTTTCCGACTCCTTGCCCGAGAGGAGCACGAATAACCCCCTTTGTCTCTTCCCGTCTCCCCCGCGTTCTTCCGGCAATCGAGCTAAACCCTTCCGCCCCACCGAATCGTCCTCGTTCACGACTACCGCCTCCCGTTCCTCTTGCGCTTCTAACTTCACCGTCCTGTCAATGACCGCTTCCTCTTCCTCCTCTTATGCTATTGTCATCATCATTTCTCATCCACAGGGTTCTCCTCTCTCCTATATCCGTCAAGGGGCAACCATTAACTCCAAATCATCCTCTTCCTCTCTTTCACATTTCAAGCACCTTTTTCCAATGCTACAGGCTGAGCAACATTTGTTCGAATTCCCGCTCCACCCCACATACAATGGTCAACAATTGTTACAATATTCCACAGGCTGCCTCCGAGCGAGAGGATCTCCCCGCACCTTTCTCCAATATTTCAATATACATCCTAGAGGAGATTTTTTTAGAATCCCCCGTTCCGCCGAGGGTTTATTAGCTGTTATAAAATAGTACGAAACGTAACGCAACAACACTAAAGCAATAATTTAACACAAAATAACAAGATGAAAGCACAAAAGCAATGATTTAACACAAAATAACGGGAAGTCGGGGACCCGAACCCCTCATACCAGCGGGACTCTAACCCACCTCTTCCAAACCCGGGCGTCCTTCAGACTTTCATCCAATACGATCGAATCCTTCCCTTAGGCATCTTTATAGGCCAACCTCGCGAGGCTTTCGCCACGCCTTACGGGCGGGCAACCTTTACCGTCCCTTACTTTAATGTCCCTTAAAGAAAAGTATGCCTTTACCTTCCCCAGTAAAGCTCTTGCTCGGAGCTCTTCGGTCCGGGGATTGGAGGTTCTCCCTGAGAATCCCTCGGTGCCGGCCGGAGGTCCTACAATCCCGCGGATCCGTCCGGGTCACCAGAAACCGTTACCGAAACACCGGAAAAGAACTCCTTAACGCTAATGTAGTATTAAAGAGCAGGCATTCTCTATTACGGTGCCGGATGCACGGGGGATAGCTCCGCCTATCGTGCCTACCTTAAAACAAAAGTTCATCCTTTATATACCTTAAAGATGTGAATATTCATACATTTTCCAAGAAGTCTCCGTCTAGCTACTGCCTTTACACGACGCTGGCATCGCAAAACTACGCCACGCACGCGCGGGGGTCTCGGGCGGCCGTCGGCGGTCTTTTGGGGGGGGGGGGTTAGCCCCCCGCTCCTTTTTCCCTTTTATGGTCACGAGTCTCGAGGACAATTTCTTCTCCTTGAATGTTTCCTAACTCTGTCGTCCGGCCAAGCCGTTCTTCCTTATCGACCCTGTTTGGGCAATCCCACCAGGATGGTTCTCTTCTCAAGGTTAGCATGTCTTCTCCATACACATTAATTGCTCATAGGCCTTCTTAAATTCAAAGCTAATCGTCGCTCGGTAAAAGAATTTCTCAACGCTACGGGTGCATACGGGCTCCCTCGGGCATCCAAGGGTGGATAGAGGATCCCACGGGCTCCCTTAGGCACATAAGGGTGCATAGAGACTTCCACGGGCCTCTACAGGGGTACGTGGGCTCCCACAGGCTTACGCAGGTTCCCACAGGCTCTCACAGTCCGCCGCAGCCTCTCCCAGGTTCACGCGTGATCCCACGGGCTCTCGCAAGCTCCCACGGGTGCACGCAGGCTCCCTCGGGCACCCCAGGGTGCAGAGAGGCTCCCACAGGCCTCTACAGGGGCATACGGGCTTTCACAGGCTCCCACAGGCTTAAATGGGTTCCCGCAGATGCACGTGGCCTCCCACGGGTTCTCGAGGGTGCATACGGGCTCTCACAAGTTCCCACGGGAGCAGCAAGGTTCCTAGAAGCGCACAAGGGCTCCCACGTACTCCCGCAGGCTCCCACGGGTTCGGACGTGCTCCCACGCCTTCCCACAGAGGCTCACGGTCTCTTTCCTGCATCCCGTCTCATAAAATTTTTGCTCCATGTCTACTCTTATCAATATGTCTTTCCCTGTTTTTTAATAGTTTCCTGTCTGTCCTGTAACCCATCGCTTCTAAATTTTCTTTCTCTGGCTATTTTTTATCCAGTTTACCATCTTCCTGGTTTTTAATCTTTTCCTTTATTTCCTCAATCTTGTTGCTTTTAAGACTTTTTTCTACATCTGCTTTTAGCTAGTTCCTGTCTCTATTTTTTATTGCTTTCTTGTCTGTCGGGTACTCCCTGAATTTTACAATTTTCTTTATATGTGTCCATTTATTTAGCTTCTTGTCCTTATTTTTTAATTTTTCCTCCTTTAATGCCTTCATTTTTCAACTTTTTTTCCACGCCTACTTTTATCTAGTTTTGTCCCCCTATTTTTAAATCTTTTTCTCCTCTCCCTTGTACCCTTTTGCCTTTTAAATTTTCTTTCCACATCTACTTTTATCAAGCTGTCTACCCCTATTATTACTACTTTCTTCCTTGTCACGTACCCTGTTGGTTTTTAAGTTTTCTTTGTGTCTTTTGTTTTTTTCTCCTCTCCATTCATCCCGAGGCTTTAGAGGGTCTCCTCAGCACGCTCTTACCTCTGGAACGTAATTCATAGCCCTCTCGGTCTGTCAGGACGTGTCCTCGGGTCATCCCTTTTCCTTAGAGCGGTCTTTTTGTCCTCTCCTCCATCTCTCTTGCCTCCAATGGGTCAGCGTCTTCCTCGTGACATCCGTACCCTGTTCAAATCCCCTCCCGCGTCCTTTTGCGCCCTCGAGCCGCCTTTTGGGGTTTTTTTGTGCCCTTCAGAGCGCTCCCGCGTTACTCTTTGCAGTTTAGGATGTACTCTGTTCGGCTCCCGGCCCCCCGACGGCATCTGCGCTTTGTCGAAATCCTCTTCGGAGTTCCACGTCGTTATCTCTGCGGCTTCTTTGATCTCTCGGGCTCCTTCGGGACTCTTCCGCTCCCTTTGCCGAGCCCTCGCGAGACATCCCCTACACCCCGGAGCCCCGTTTTAGCTCGGGAGGGCGCTTTGCCCCCCTCTTTTCCCCTCAGAGCCCTTCCCGAGTCCGCACCCGTTACCCCGGTTCTCTCATCCGTGCCGCGCGTTCCCGTTCCGTCCCCCGAGGGCATCCGTGCTTTATTCGATTCCCTTTTGAGCTCATCACGGCCCCAAAACTTCTTCAGTCTTTCCAGCCCCTTCGGGACCTCTCTAATCTCTGCGACGATGCTTCTCGTTCCTTCGGAACCTTTTCCGAAGCCATCTTTTTGCTCCAGAGCAGTCTTTTTGTTTTCTGTCTTATAGTATGTTTCTACTTGTCTCCCGGTACCCCAAAGATGTCTATTTTTGGTTCAGATTGCCCCTCGAGTTTTCCAGAGAAGGCGACAGCCTTTGTCCATTTCTATCGACACAGCTCCCATAGCGTTATTTGATGCGTCTTACAATTTATTTTAGTTCTAGCTACTTATATGTTCATTAGGCCGCTTCATAGAGCTTCTGATATGTTTTTTGTATTTCCATGATTTTTTTGGTGTCCTTTGGGACACATCTAATTCTGTTAAGGGAGTCAGTCGGAGAGACCGACGAGGTTACTCGAGTCATCAATGATTTACAGTAAATAATTTACTTTGCAACCGGAAATATTTTTAAGAAGGGATTCTTACGGGATTTATTTCTGCTTTGTCATTCGGCCTCATCCACAACGTAGATTCAGTAGAAGTTAGATGGCACGCGTCACCTCGCTAGAGGCGACGCGTAACCCCGTAGCATCGTGAGTTTTTTACGGGAAACTAAAGCGTGTAATTTTCAGTATTGCTATTGCATTTAACAAACCGCTTTCCCGTATAGTTTGGTACGACACTTATCTTTTTCTATCTATGCCCCGGAAAAATTAAGTTTAATTACCTACCCGTTGCTGATGCAAAAGATGAAGCTGGGATAAAAGAGAAGGTATCCTCATTTCCAATAAGGATCGCTTTCTCCAGCTGCTTCCTCTGGCCCTCTTTAAGCCTTCTGGTGGTCGGCCCCTCCCCTTTCCCAGGGGATGGTGGGAAGGGCGGTGGGCGGGGCCCGGGGTATATGAGCCACAGGTCTGTGCTAGGGAGCTCATTCAGCTCCTGGGCTTCTTTGGTGTCAGCGGTCTGCTATTCCTTTGGCCGATGGCAGTTTTTGAGTTGGTTCAGCTGTTTGTTTTGTTGTTTAGGGAAGCGGCGGTATCTGAGGTAAGAGCTTCAGGAATAGTTGAGGTTAAGCGGGATATAGAGAAGATAACACACCTGTATGCAGCTTTGGGGATTTTTTCCAAGGTAATAATTGTGTATTGAGCATTCAGGGGTTTGCGCTTGAGACTTAATGCTATGTAACTTTTTTTAATCTCGGTTCATTGTATTTTACTGGAATTTCTGATTGTGTTGGAGGTGGAACCTTGGCTTTTTCATGAGCTTTGCTGTTTACCGTGTAAGTTGACGATGTCATCTCTCTTAATAAGACCGATAGTGAGATCATCTAGCAGACTTTAGAGCGAACATCTTGTATGCATCTATTGATGGAGTTCTAGTATGTCTCGGGAAAGCAGCAAGAACATAAGGCACGGCATATTTCAGGGTGCAGGACAGCGTTTCCCGGTCATCTATGGACTACCACGTCATTTCTAGAACCTGTACAGCTTGTGGCAGGCCCCTCACAGATTATAAGTATCAGGACTGTACTTATTTTGCGGTCCTGTGGCAGAGCCCAGACTTTGCAGGAAAACAGAAGAGAGGACTTGCCTGCAGAACGCAGGGAACAGCTCAGAAGAGCAGCTCTCGAGGAGCTGTTAGAAGGAGTGGGGTTCCTTCCCTGGGACTTCAGGAGGAAAAAAAAAGGGTTTCTAAAGTTTTGGGACTGGAGGATGGTTGGGAAAGGGAGGAGGCTTCATCAGCCCTTCTCAGGTCAGCTTTGCGGTTGGATTTGGATGTCGATGAGGTCTGTTCTGTTTTAGTCTCTCTGCAGCTGACAGGAGGTACGACGGTCCCGAGATGCGCCGTAAACCATCCGTTCCTTCGCGTCGGAATATGCGGGGCCGACCATCAGAAGAGTCTCATCTTGTCGATTGAGGAGTGTATCAAAATAAACCCTCCTGAACTCTCTGCTTTTCTGTGCCTCTTACTGCAATTGTCTGCAGCACAGGCTCGAGTGACTGTATTTGCTGGAATTTCTTGGAGAGGAGGATGTGTATTACCCGTGCTCATTTAAAAAACAACCAATCAAAAACAAAACCCCAAAAAAACCTGCGGCCAGAGGTCTTTTTCTTATTGCAGTCCTGACATGCAAGCTTTTTCTACTTTCTAGTTTTGCCTTAAGCACGTGGCGAGGCTTGCTCTAGTATCGGTCACGGCAGTTATGTTTTCTTGTTTGTATTTTTCTATTGTGTTTTTAGCACCGGTTTCTGTAGTTGCAAGGTGCCCGTTTTGGATCTTTGAGACGCCGTGTCGCGATCGTCACGCTTTTGCCATCGGCCGACCGCCTCTGTGATGTCCTAAAGGGCTTTGTAGGTAAGGAGGTAGTTTGCGTCACTCGCGACCCGAGCTTCGACGCGGCGGCCTGTAAGCGCTAGAGACGGCGAGGGGGGACGGCCGAGGTAAAGGAACGAAAGATGGGAATCGGTGCGGACAGGCCACGGTTTTGGGCAGCACCTTGACACGTGGCTTTCGCTTTGGTGGTTTTCAGGTGCCGTAAGCGGCCTCGGAGGGGCAAAGCCGTATCCCGGTAAGCGGTCCGAGAAGGCGAGCCGGTCGTCGGCAGGGCCGCCGTCCCAGAGCGGGAAATGATGGCCGCTCAGATAAGCGTTTCTCTTTGGTTTTTCAGGTGCCACGCTGGCTGTTTTTGGAATTGGATGAGGATTTGAGGTGAGCTGCAGCGGTAGCAAGGAGGAGAACAGGACCGGTGACTTCTCCAAGAGTAACAGTACTTTTGTGTCTCTTGGCATCTTAGGACCACAAGCGACGATGGCTACAGGGTCCATCTCCAGAAGGTAAAGGGGAGCGGAACGCCACGGCCCTTCTGAGGAGGGGCGGTATCGTGGGAGAGGTTGGCGTCGACCGGTGCCGTGGCTTACCGACGGCACTGCTTGTTTATGGGGTAACTTTATGGAGATGATGAAGCAGAACCAGGTGACTGCAGGACATCCCAGTTAGCTGGTGTACGGTAGGTGTGTATTTGAGGATGGTTTCACATCCCTGACTCTCTGAAAGCTAACTTGAGGGACTGGGGCCGGGGAGTGTCTGGGAGGAAGGGACAAGGTAGGAAGTTGCAGGGGCGGGGGTGAGGGAGTGAAGGCATTTAAAGTTAGTGTAGAGGAGAGAGCTGTCTGGGATGAGGAGGGGGCAAGTCTGGGGGTTGCAGGGGAGGGCTTTTATGGTAAGCGTAGGGGAGAGGGCTGTCTGGGAGCAGTCCCTTTTGGGCAGGCCGAGGGACCGGGTTACTCATCAGCACCGTGCTAGACTGTGCCGGGCAGGGCAGCTCCAGCCTGCGTCTGAGTTGTCGTGTATCTTGTCTTGTGTGTCTTAGCCCTTCCTCGGGTCTCAATGCTCTCTTTGAGCTCAAGGGGCACGGCGTGCTTCTCGGGTGCCATCCCTAGGCTTTGTAATACCTCTACTCATCGGCGTAGCGCCAATCGGGCGCTTCTTTTCTTGTGCGGCAAGCTTATGGCATGGATCGATCTTCCATTATGGAAGTTTCTGCTGGGTCCCCTTCTTGCAGCCTCTTTCCAGGCTGCATCAGGAGATTTGACACACTTTCAGCCATCCCTTTTCAGGGACCGGGGCTTCTTCCCTGCATCCTGATGTTCGTAGGTCTTGAGGATCAGCTTCTTGCGCATCCATCATCTCGGTTTGGACAGTAACTTCTTATAATGGGCCATTACAGTCCATTCTTTTCTGAGGTTGCCATAGAGCTTCCTCGCCTGGGCGTTGCGCCCTGTCGGTCATCTTGCTCGACGTCGTCTCTGGTCCGGGAGTCCTTCTCGCTGAGAGTTTTCTCTCATCTTTGAGTCACGTTGTTTGTTGCATTCTCTGTAGCCTTGGTCTGTGTGTGTGTGTGTTGGGTGTGGAGCTGCTCTGCCCGGGGGTGTCGAGTCAGGGTTAGGCGGAATAGCCGTAAGAGCGTGCGGTCGGTACGTCGCTATGCCCAGACTGCTTGGTGCAAAGGTTGTGTAGTCGCCTCGGATCGAGTAGCCGTCAGCAGGCTGTGTGGAGCGGCGTTTCCATAGTGTGCTGTGGAGATGACTACGGGAGCTGCCTGGGAGGGGGAGTTCTGGGGTAGTGAAAGCCGATTGACTCTCAAAGGTGTCAAAGGCCTGTCTGTAGGGCACTTAATGTTTGGGGGTGTTTTTTAATGGCAGTCTGTAGTTGAGCTCTGGGTGGTATTCTTAAATGGGAACAAGAGATCTGGAATTGTTCAGCTATTGCTTGGCATCCGGGTGACTTGTTTAGTCATTTGGTGGGGTTTTTTGTCAGATGCGGACAGACAAGATGCGCACCAAAGAGCGGCAGAGGAGGCGAGCGGAGCGCCGTAAGGAGGTGGGTCAGCCAGAGGTGTCGGAGGGAAGATGTGGCTGTATGACAACATTACAATTTGTGTATGTGGCTTTTATTATTGTGAAGGTGTGAAGCAACGAGTGAAGCAGCATATCGGTGCTGGTGCTGGTGGTGAGATGGATGAATAGCGAGAGCTATTGTGGGAGCAGTGACTTCTGAAACGTAGGAGTAATTTTGTGTCTCTCGGTGTCTTAGGTGCCACGAGGGATGAAAGCCGCAGGGTCCGTCTCTCGACCGAGCAGGTGAGCGGAAAGACGTGGCTGTTTTGAGGAGGGGGGTGTTGAGGGCGAGGTTGATGTTGGCCAGTGCGATGCTGACTGGCACTGCTTTTTTGTGGGTTTTTTTTACTGTAGATGATGAAGAGGGTTCAGGCAACTGCAGGAACATCCCAGTTAGCCGATGTGCACGTTACTTGTCGTGGACGGTTCTGGATTGCCGGCCCTCTGAAAGCTAAGTTGAGGGACCGTGGCCGGGGAGGGAGCGGGCTGTGGAGGGGGCCAGTTTGGGGGTTGCAGGGGAGGGGTTTTATGGTTAGCGTAGGGGAGAGGCCTGTCTGGGAGCAGTCCCATTTGGGCAGCCAAAGGGAGCGGGTTACTTGTCAGCACCATGCTAGACTGGGCAGGGCAGTTCCAGCCTGTGTTTATGTTTGTGTGTCTTGTGTTGTGTGTCTTTAGCCCTTCCTTAGCTCTCAATGCCCCATTTGTGCTTGAGGGGCGTGGCACGCTTCCGGGGCACCATCCCTAGGCTCTCGAATGCCTGTATTCATCGGCGTAGTGCCAACGGGGCGCTTCTTTGCTTGCGTAGCAAGCTTACGGCGTGGATCGGTCTCGCATCTCGGAAGCTTCCGGCGGGTCTTCTTTTTGCAGCCTTGTCGCCGGCTGTATCGGGAGCTCTGCTCCTCAGCCATCCCTTTTCAGGGACTGGGGCTTTTTCCCTGCATCCTTATGTTTTTAGGTCTTGAAGACTGGCTTGCTGCATCCCTCACCTCGGTTTTGACAGTAACATCTTATAACAGGCCATCGCGGTCCATTCTTTTCTGGGGTTGCTATAGAGCTTCCTCGCCTAGGCGTTGCGCCCTGTCGGTCATCTCGCTCGACATTCGTCTCTGGTCCGGGAGTCCTCCTTCTCGCTGAGAGTTTTCTCTCAGCTTTGAGTCACATCATTTGTAGAGTTCTGTGTAGCGTTGGTCTCTGTGTGTGTGTGTTGGGCATGGAGCTGCTCTGCCTGGGGTTGTTGAGTCAGGGTTAGGTGGAATAGCAATAAGAGTGTACGGTTAGTATGTTGATATGCCTGGTCTGGAATGGTTTGGCTCTCACTCAGCATCTGGGTGACTTGTTTAAGAATTTGGTGTGGTTTTTTTCAGTTGCGGACAGAGAAGACGCGCACCAAAGAGCGGCAGAGGCGGCGAGCGGAGCGCCGCACGAAGGCGGGTCGGCCGGTGGTGTCGGAGGGAAGAGGTGGCTATATGGCTGCATTCTGATTTGTGTGTGGTTTTTATTTTGAAGGTGTGAAGCTGGATACGGACCCCGTAGGACACGGACATGGGATGTGACTCGAGCCATGCGAGCAGCGACTAGCGGGCTGAAGTACAGCAGTTATTTGTCAGGTGTTGCATCGCTGTTTAAGATGCAGGTATTCTTTGTTTGTGTTTTCTAGGTGGGGTGCAAGCGTGGCAGCCCGAAATGACGGAGGCTAGGTGAGCGAGCGGCTAAGGTAAGGGATGGGGAGGTAGGAATCTGTGCGGGCAGGCTGCGGTTTTGGGCACCGTCTCGGCACGTGCCTCTCTGCTTTGTTTTTGGCAGGTGCCGCTGGGAGCCTCGGAGGGGCGAAGCCGCGTGCCGAGGAGCGGTCCGAGAAGGTGAGGCATCTGTCGCTGTCTAATAGCACAGCACTATATGGCACCTAGTTTGAGCCTTTCCCTCTGGTTTTGCAGGTGCTGTGTGGCCACCCATTTGGAACCAGATGCCTGTTTGAGGTGAGCCGGAGGAACGGCGAGGGCGATTGTGGGCGCGGTAACTCCTCAGAAATGTAGGAGTAATTTTGTGTCTCTTGGCGTCTTAGGTGCCACAAGCGATGACAGCTGCAGGGTCCGTCTCTGGAACGAGCAGGTGAGCGGAAAGCCACGGCGCTTCTGAGGAGGGGGGATGTTGTGGGAGAGGTTGGCGTCGACCGGTGCGATGCTGACCGATGGCACCGTTTGGTCGTGTGTTCTGAGTTTTTTATTGTAGATGACGAAGAGGAAACTGGCGACTGCAGGAACGTCTCACGTAGCCGATGCGTGGCGTGCACCTTGTTGATTGCGGATGGTTCCGGATCCCTGGCCCTCTACAAGCTGAGTTGAGGGACCGGGGCTAGGGAGGGAGCGGGCTGTGGAGGGGGCCAGTTTGGGGGTTGCAGGGGAGGGGTTTTATGGTTAGCGTAGGGGAGAAGGCTGTTTGGGAGCTGCCCCCCTTGGGTGGGCAAACAGAGCGGGTTACTTGTCAGCACGATGCTAGCCTGCGCCGGGCAGGGCAGTTCCAGCCTGTGTTATGTCTGCGTGTCTTGTCTTGTGTGTCTTAGCCCTTCTTTAGCTCTCAGCACCCTCTTTGCGCTCGAGGGGCACGGCGTGCTTCTCGGGCGCCATCCCTAGGGTCTCGAATGCCCGTACTCGTCGGGGTAGTGCCGATCGGGCGCTTCTTTTCTTGCACAGCAAGCTTACGGTGCGGATCGGTGTTGCATCTCAGAAGTTTCCAGCGGATCCCCTCTTCTTGCAGCTTCTTCCCAGGCTGGGCCGGGACCTCCGCTCTCCAGCCATCCCTTTTCAGGGACCGGGGCTTCCTCCCCGCATCCTCGCGTTCTTAGGTCTCGAAGACCGCTTCTCGCGCATCCGTCATCTCGGTTTTGACCGTAACTTCTTATAACGGGCCATCGCAGTCCATTCTCTTCCGGGGTTGCCGTAGAGCTTCCTCGCCCGGGCGTCGCGCCCTGTCGGTCGTCTCGCTCGACATTCGTCTCTGGTCCGGGAGTCCTTCTTCTCGCTGAGAGTTTTCTCTCAGCTTTGAGTCACATCATTTGCAGAGTTCTGTGTAGCGTTGGTCTCTGTGTGTGTGTGTGTTGGGTGTGGAGCTGCTCTGCCCGGGGGTGTCGAGTCAGGGTTAGGTGGAGTAGCAATATGAGTGTATGGTTAGCATGTTGATATGCCCGGTCTGGAATGGTTTGGCTCTCACTCAGCCTCTGGGTGACTTGTTTAAGAATTTGGTGTGTTTTTTTTCAGTTGCGGACAGAGAAGACGCGCACCAAAGAGCGGCAGAGGCGGCGAGCGGAGTGCCGCACGAAGGCGGGTTGCCTGGTGGCGTCGGAGGTAAGAGGTGGCTGGTGGCTGTATGGCTACATTAAGATTTGTCTGGGGATTCTTGATTTTTTGAAGGCGTGAAGCTGGATATCAGCACGGGAGGTGACTCAGGCCAGGTGCGCAGTGACTAGTGGGCTGAAGTAGCAGTTATTTTTCAGGTGTCACACTGATGGCTAAGATGCAGGTATTCTTTCTTTGTGTTTTCTAGGTGGGGTGCAAGCATGGCAGCCCAAAATGACAGAGGCTAGGTGAGCAAGCGGCTGAGGTAAAGGAGCAGGAGATAGGAATCTGTGCGGGCAGGCTGCGGTTTTGGGTACTGTCTCAGCACGTGCCTTTTGCTTTGTTTTTGGCAGGTGCCGCAGGGAGCCTCGGAGGGGCGAAGCCGCGTGCCGAGGAGCGGTCCGAGAAGGTTAGACGCTCGTCAGTTTCTCGTACCAGAGCATTATATGGCAACTCATTTGAGCATTTCCCTCTGGTTTTGCAGGAGCTGTGTGGCCACTGTTGGAACTGGATATGCACTTGAGGTGAGCTGGAAAAACAGCGAGGGCGATCCTGGGAATGGTGACTTCCCACAAACATAGGAGTAATTTTGTGTCTCCTGTGTCTCTAGGTGCCACAGGTGATGACAGCTGCGGTGTCAGTCTCTGGAACGAGCAGGTGAGCGGAAAGCCACGGCGGTTATGAGGAGGGGGGTGTTGCGGGAGAGGTCGGTGTTGAGCGGTGCGATGCTGACTGGCACTGTTGTATTGTTTGTGTTGTGGTTTTTTTTTAATGGTAGCTGATGAAGAGGAACCAAGCGACCGCAGGACCATCCCGGTTTGCCAACGCACAGCACGCAGGGTCTTCTGTCGCGGATGGTTCCAGGATCCCCGGCCCTCTGAAAGCTAAGTTGAGGGACCGGGGCTAGGGAGGGAGTGGGATGTAGGAAGGGGGCAAGTTTGAGGGCTGCAGGGGAGGGGTTTTATGGTTAGCGCAGGGGAGAGAGCTGTCTGGGAGCAGTGCCCTTTGGGTGGGCAAAGGGAGCGGGTTATTTGTCAGCAGGATGCTAGACTGTGCCGGGCAGGGCAGTTCCAGCCTGTGTCTGTGGTAAGTTTGTTGTGTATGTTTGTTTTCTGTGTGTTAGCCCTTCCTCGGGTCTCAGCGCCCTCTTTGCGCTTAAGGGGCACGGCGTGCTTCTCGGGCGCCATCCCTAGGGTCTCGAATGCCCGTACTCGTCGGGGTAGTGCCGATCGGGCGCTTCTTTTCTTGCACAGCAAGCTTACGGTGCGGATCGGTGTTGCATCTCGGCAGTTTCCAGTGGATCCCCTCTTCTTGCAGCTTCTTCCCAGGCCGGGCCGGGACCTCCGCTCTCCAGCCATCCCTTTTCAGGGACCGGGGCTTCCTCCCCGCATCCTCGCGTTCTTAGGTCTCGAAGACCGCTTCTCGCGCATCCGTCATCTCGGTTTTGACCGTAACTTCTTATAACGGGCCATCGCAGTCCATTCTCTTCCGGGGTTGCCGTAGAGCTTCCTCGCCCGGGCGTCGCGCCCTGTCGGTCGTCTCGCTCGACATTCGTCTCTGGTCCGGGAGTCCTTCTTCTCGCTGAGAGTTTTCTCTCAGCTTTGCGTCACATCATTTGTAGAGTTCTGTGTAGCGTTGGTCTCTGTGTGTGTGTGGTTGGGCGTGGAGCTGCTCTGCCCGGGGGTGTCGAGTCAGGGTTAGGTGGAGTAGCAATAAGAGTGTACGGTTAGTATGTTGATATGCCCGGTCTGGAATGGTTTGGCTCTCACTCAGCCTCTGGGTGACTTGTTTAAGAATTTGGTGTGTTTTTTTTCAGTTGCGGACAGAGAAGACGCGCACCAAAGAGCGGCAGAGGCGGCGAGCGGAGTGCCGCACGAAGGCGGGTTGCCTGGTGGCGTCGGAGGTAAGAGGTGGCTGGTGGCTGTATGGCTACATTAAGATTTGTCTGGGGATTCTTGATTTTTTGAAGGCGTGAAGCTGGATATCAGCACGGGAGGTGACTCAGGCCAGGTGCGCAGTGACTAGTGGGCTGAAGTAGCAGTTATTTTTCAGGTGTCACACTGATGGCTAAGATGCAGGTATTCTTTCTTTGTGTTTTCTAGGTGGGGTGCAAGCATGGCAGCCCAAAATGACAGAGGCTAGGTGAGCAAGCGGCTGAGGTAAAGGAGCAGGAGATAGGAATCTGTGCGGGCAGGCTGCGGTTTTGGGCACCGTCTCGGCACGTGCCTTTTGCTTTGTTTTTGGCAGGTGCCGCAGGGAGCCTCGGAGGGGCGAAGCCGCGTGCCGAGGAGCGGTCCGAGAAGGTTAGACGCTCGTCAGTTTCTCGTACCAGAGCATTATATGGCAACTCATTTGAGCATTTCCCTCTGGTTTTGCAGGAGCTGTGTGGCCACTGTTGGAACTGGATATGCATTTGAGGTGAGCTGGAAAAACAGCGAGGGCGATCCTGGGAATGGTGACTTCCCACAAACATAGGAGTAATTTTGTGTCTCTTGTGTCTCTAGGTGCCACAGGTGATGACAGCTGCGGCGTCAGTCTCTGGAACGAGCAGGTGAGCGGAAAGCCACGGCGGTTACGAGGAGGGGGGTGTTGCGGGAGAGGTCGGTGTTGAGCGGCGTGATGCTGACTGGCACTGTTGTATTGTTTGTGTTGTGGGTGTTTTTTTTTAATGGTAGCTGATGAAGAGGAACCAAGCGACCGCAGGACCATCCCGGTTTGCCAACGCACAGCACGCGGGTCTTCCGTCGCGGATGGTTCCGGATCCCCGGCCCTCTGAAAGCTAAGTTGAGGGACCGGGGCTAGGGAGGGAGCGGGATGTAGGAAGGGGGCAAGTTTGAGGGCTGCAGGGGAGGGGTTTTATGGTTAGCGCAGGGGAGAGAGCTGTCTGGGAGCAGCGCCCTTTGGGTGGGCAAAGGGAGCGGGTTATTTGTCAGCATGATGCTAGACTGTGCCGGGCAGGGCAGTTCCAGCCTGTGTCTGTGGTATGTTTGTTGTGTATGTTTGTTTTCTGTGTGTTAGCCCTTCCTCGGGTCTCGGCGCCCTCTTTGCGCTCGAGGGGCACGGCGTGCTTCTCGGGCGCCATCCCTAGGGTCTCGAATGCCCGTACTCGTCGGGGTAGTGCCGATCGGGCGCTTCTTTTCTTGCACAGCAAGCTTACGGTGCGGATCAGTGTTGCATCTCAGAAGTTTCCAGCGGATCCCCTCTTCTTGCAGCTTCTTCCCAGGCTGGGCCGGGACCTCCGCTCTCCAGCCATCCCTTTTCAGGGACCGGGGCTTCCTCCCCGCATCCTCGCGTTCTTAGGTCTCGAAGACCGCTTCTCGCGCATCCGTCATCTCGGTTTTGACCGTAACTTCTTATAACGGGCCATCGCAGTCCATTCTCTTCCGGGGTTGCCGTAGAGCTTCCTCGCCCGGGCGTCGCGCCCTGTCGGTCGTCTCGCTCGACATTCGTCTCTGGTCCGGGAGTCCTTCTTCTCGCTGAGAGTTTTCTCTCAGCTTTGCGTCACATCATTTGTAGAGTTCTGTGTAGCGTTGGTCTCTGTGTGTGTGTGTGTTGGGCGTGGAGCTGCTCTGCCCGGGGGTGTCGAGTCAGGGTTAGGTGGAATAGCAATAAGAGTGTACGCTTAGTATGTTGATATGCCCGGTCTGGAATGGTTTGGCTCTGACTCAGCCTCTGGGTGACTCGTTTAAGAATTTGGTGTGGTTTTTTTCAGATGCGGACAGAGAAGATGCGCACCAAAGAGCGGCAGAGGCGGCGAGCGGAGTGCCGCACGAAGGCGGGTCGGCCGGTGGCGTCGGAGGGAAGAGGTGGCTGGTGGCTGTATGGCTACATTAAGATTTGTCTGGGGATTCTTGATTTTTTTGAAGGCGTGAAGCTGGATATCAGCACGGGAGGTGACTCGGGCCAGGTGCGCAGCGACTAGTGGGCTGAAGTAGCAGTTATTTTTCAGGTGTCACATTGATGGCTAAGATGCAGGTATTCTTTGTTTGTGTTTTCTAGGTGGGGTGCAAGCATGGCAGCCCAAAATGACGGAGGCTAGGTGAGCGAGCGGCTGAGGTAAAGGAGCAGGAGATAGGAATCTGTGCGGGCAGGCTGCGGTTTTGGGCACCGTCTCGGCACGTGCCTCTCTGCTTTGTTTTTGGCAGGTGCCGCTGGGAGCCTCGGAGGGGCGAAGCCGCGTGCCGAGGAGCGGTCCGAGAAGGTTAGACGCTCGTCAGTTTCTCGTACCAGAACATTATATGGCAACTCATTCGAGCCTTTCCCTTTGGTTTTGCAGGAGCTGTGTGGCCACTGTTGGAACTGGATATGCCTTTGAGGTGAGCTGGAAAAACAGCGAGGGCGATCCTGGGAATGGTGACTTCCCACAAACATAGGAGTAATTTTGTGTCTCTTGTGTCTCTAGGCGCCACAGGCGATGACAGCTGCGGTGTCAGTCTCTGGAACGAGCAGGTGAGCGGAAAGCCACGGCGGTTACGAGGAGGGGGGTGTTGCGGGAGAGGTCGGTGTTGAGCGGCGTGATGCTGACTGGCACTGTTGTATTGTTTGTGTTGTGGGGTTTTTGTAACGGTAGCTGATGAAGAGGAACCAAGCGACCGCAGGACCATCCCGGTTTGCCGACGCACAGCACGCGGGTCTTCCGTCGCGGATGGTTCCAGATCCCCGGCCCTCTGAAAGCTAAGTTGAGGGACCGGGGCTAGGGAGGGAGTGGGATGTAGGAAGGGGGCAAGTTTGAGGGCTGCAGGGGAGGGGTTTTATGGTTAGCGCAGGGGAGAGAGCTGTCTGGGAGCAGCGCCCTTTGGGTGGGCAAAGGGAGCGGGTTGTTTGTCAGCATGATGCTAGACTGTGCCGGGCAGGGCAGTTCCAGCCTGTGTCTGTGGTATGTTTGTTGTGTATGTTTGTTTTCTGTGTGTTAGCCCTTCCTCGGGTCTCGGCGCCCTCTTTGCGCTCAAGGGGCACGGCGTGCTTCTCGGGCGCCATCCCTAGGGTCTCGAATGCCCGTACTCGTCGGGGTAGTGCCGATCGGGCGCTTCTTTTCTTGCACAGCAAGCTTACGGTGTGGATCAGTGTTGCATCTCAGAAGTTTCCAGCAGATCCCCTCTTCTTGCAGCTTCTTCCCAGGCTGGGCCGGGACCTCCGCTCTCCAGCCATCCCTTTTCAGGGACCGGGGCTTCCTCCCCGCATCCTCGCGTTCTTAGGTCTCGAAGACCGCTTCTCGCGCATCCGTCATCTCGGTTTTGACCGTAACTTCTTATAACGGGCCATCGCAGGTCCATTCTCTTCCGGGGTTGCCGTAGAGCTTCCTCGCCCGGGCGTCGCGCCCTGTCGGTCGTCTCGCTCGACATTCGTCTCTGGTCCGGGAGTCCTTCTTCTCGCTGAGAGTTTTCTCTCAGCTTTGCGTCACATCATTTGTAGAGTTCTGTGTAGCGTTGGTCTCTGTGTGTGTGTGGTTGGGCGTGGAGCTGCTCTGCCCGGGGGTGTCGAGTCAGGGTTAGGTGGAATAGCAATATGAGTGTATGGTTAGCATGTTGATATGCCCGGTCTGGAATGGTTTGGCTCTCACTCAGCCTCTGGGTGACTTGTTTAAGAATTTGGTGTGTTTTTTTTCAGTTGCGGACAGAGAAGACGCGCACCAAAGAGCGGCAGAGGCGGCGAGCGGAGCGCCGCACGAAGGCGGGTCGGCCGGTGGCGTCGGAGGGAAGAGGTGGCTGGTGGCTGTATGGCTACATTAAGATTTGTCTGGGGATTCTTGATTTTTTGAAGGCGTGAAGCTGGATATCAGCACGGGAGGTGACTCGGGCCAGGTGCGCAGTGACTAGTGGGCTGAAGTAGCAGTTATTTTTCAGGTGTCACACTGATGGCTAAGATGCAGGTATTCTTTGTTTGTGTTTTCTAGGTGGGGTGCAAGCATGGCAGCCCAAAATGACGGAGGCTAGGTGAGCGAGCGGCTGAGGTAAAGGAGCAGGAGATAGGAATCTGTGCGGGCAGGCTGCGGTTTTGGGCACCGTCTCGGCACGTGCCTCTCTGCTTTGTTTTTGGCAGGTGCCGCTGGGAGCCTCGGAGGGGCGAAGCCGCGTGCCGAGGAGCGGTCCGAGAAGGTTAGACGCTCGTCAGTTTCTCGTACCAGAGCATTATATGGCAACTCATTTGAGCGTTTCCCTCTGGTTTTGCAGGAGCTGTGTGGCCACTGTTGGAACTGGATATGCATTTGAGGTGAGCTGGAAAAACAGCGAGGGCGATCCTGGGAATGGTGACTTCCCACAAACATAGGAGTAATTTTGTGTCTCTTGTGTCTCTAGGCGCCACAGGCGATGACAGCTGCGGTGTCAGTCTCTGGAACGAGCAGGTGAGCGGAAAGCCACGGCTGTTACGAGGAGGGGGGTGTTGCGGGAGAGGTCGGTGTTGAGCAGGCGTGATGCTGACTGGCACTGTTGTATTGTGTTGTGGTTTTTTTTTAATGGTAGCTGATCGAAGAGGAACCGAAGCGACCGCAGGACCATCCCGGTTTGCCAACGCACAGCACGCGGGTCTTCCGTCGCGGATGGTTCCGGATCCCCGGCCCTCTGAAAGCTAAGTTGAGGGACCGGGGCTAGGGAGGGAGTGGGATGTAGGAAGGGGGCAAGTTTGAGGGCTGCAGGGGAGGGGTTTTATGGTTAGCGCAGGGGAGAGAGCTGTCTGGGAGCAGCGCCCTTTGGGTGGGCAAAGGGAGCGGGTTGTTTGTCAGCATGATGCTAGCCTGTGCCGGGCAGGGCAGTTCCAGCCTGTGTCTGTGGTATGTTTGTTGTGTATGTTTGTTTTCTGTGTGTTAGCCCTTCCTCGGGTCTCGGCGCCCTCTTTGCGCTCGAGGGGCACGGCGTGCTTCTCGGGCGCCATCCCTAGGGTCTCGAATGCCCGTACTCGTCGGGGTAGCGCCGATCGGGCGCTTCTTTTCTTGCACAGCAAGCTTACGGCGTGGATCAGTGTTGCATCTCAGAAGTTTCCAGGGGATCCCCTCTTCTTGCAGCTTCTTCCCAGGCTGCGGCCGGGACCTCCGCTCTCCAGCCATCCCTTTTCAGGGACCGGGGCTTCCTCCCCGCATCCTCGCGTTCTTAGGTCTCGAAGACCGCTTCTCGCGCATCCGTCATCTCGGTTTTGACCGTAACTTCTTATAACGGGCCATCGCAGTCAATTCTCTTCCGGGGTTGCCGTAGAGCTTCCTCGCCCGGGCGTCGCGCCCTGTCGGTCGTCTCGCTCGACATTCGTCTCTGGTCCGGGAGTCCTTCTTCTCGCCGAGAGTTTTCTCTCAGCTTTGCGTCACATCATTTGTAGAGTTCTGTGTAGCGTTGGTCTCTGTGTGTGTGTGTGTTGGGCGTGGAGCTGCTCTGCCCGGGGGTGTCGAGTCAGGGTTAGGTGGAGTAGCAATAAGAGTGTACGGTTAGTATGTTGATATGCCCGGTCTGGAATGGTTTGGCTCTGACTCAGCCTCTGGGTGACTCGTTTAAGAATTTGGTGTGGTTTTTTTCAGATGCGGACAGAGAAGATGCGCACCAAAGAGCGGCAGAGGCGGCGAGCGGAGTGCCGCACGAAGGCGGGTCGGCCGGTGGCGTCGGAGGGAAGAGGTGGCTGGTGGCTGTATGGCTACGTTAAGATTTGTCTGGGGATTCTTGATTTTTTGAAGGCGTGAAGCTGGATATCAGCACGGGAGGTGACTCAGGCCAGGTGCGCAGCGACTAGTGGGCTGAAGTAGCAGTTATTTTTCAGGTGTCACATTGATGGCTAAGATGCAGGATATTCTTTGTTTGTGTTTTCTAGGTGGGGTGCAAGCATGGCAGCCCAAAATGACGGAGGCTAGGTGAGCGAGCGGCTGAGGTAAAGGAGCAGGAGATAGGAATCTGTGCGGGCAGGCTGCGGTTTTGGGCACCGTCTCGGCACGTGCCTCTCTGCTTTGTTTTTGGCAGGTGCCGCTGGGAGCCTCGGAGGGGCGAAGCCGCGTGCCGAGGAGCGGTCCGAGAAGGTTAGACGCTCGTCAGTTTCTCGTACCAGAGCATTATATGGCAACTCATTTGAGCGTTTCCCTCTGGTTTTGCAGGAGCTGTGTGGCCACTGTTGGAACTGGATATGCCTTTGAGGTGAGCTGGAAAAACAGCGAGGGAGATCCTGGGAATGGTGACTTCCCACAAACATAGGAGTAATTTTGTGTCTCTTGTGTCTCTAGGCGCCACAGGCGATGACAGCTGCGTTGTCAGTCTCTGGAACGAGCAGGTGAGCGGAAAGCCACGGCGGTTACGAGGAGGGGGGTGTTGCGGGAGAGGTCGGTGTTGAGCGGCGTGATGCTGACTGGCACTGTTGTATTGTTGTGTTGTGGGTGTTTTTTTTTAATGGTAGCTGATGAAGAGGAACCAAGCGACCGCAGGACCATCCCGGTTTGCCGACGCACAGCACGCGGGTCTTCCGTCGCGGATGGTTCCAGATCCCCGGCCCTCTGAAAGCTAAGTTGAGGGACCGGGGCTAGGGAGGGAGTGGGATGTAGGAAGGGGGCAAGTTTGAGGGCTGCAGGGGAGGGGTTTTATGGTTAGCGCAGGGGAGAGAGCTGTCTGGGAGCTGCCCCCTTGGGTGGGCAAAGGGAGCGGGTTATTTGTCAGCACGATGCTAGACTGTGCCGGGCAGGGCAGTTCCAGCCTGTGTCTGTGGTATGTTTGTTGTGCATGTTTGTATTCTGTGTGTTAGCCCTTCTTTAGCTCTCGGCACCCTCTTTGCGCTCGAGGGGCACGGCGTGCTTCTCGGGCGCCATCCCTAGGGTCTCGAACGCCCGTACTCGTCGGGGTAGTGCCGATCGGGCGCTTCTTTTCTCGCACAGCGAGCTTACGGTGCGGATCGGTCTTGCATGTCAGAAGTTTCCAGCGGATCCCCTCTTCTTGCAGCTTCTTCCCAGGCTGGGCCGGGACCTCCGCTCTCCAGCCATCCCTTTTCAGGGACCGGGGCTTCCTCCCCGCATCCTCGCGTTCTTAGGTCTCGAAGACCGCTTCTCGCGCATCCGTCATCTCGGTTTTGACCGTAACTTCTTATAACGGGCCATCGCGGTCCATTCTCTTCCGGGGTTGCCGTAGAGCTTCCTCGCCCGGGCGTCGCGCCCTGTCGGTCGTCTCGCTCGACATTCGTTTCCGGTCCGGGAGTCCTTCTTCTCGCCGAGAGTTTTCTCTCGGCTTTGCGTCACATCATTTGTAGAGTTCTGTGTAGCGTTGGTCTCTGTGTGTGTGTACGTCTTGGGCGTGGAGCTGCTCTGCCCGGGGGTGTCGAGTCAGGGTTAGGTGGGCTAGCAATAAGTGTATGGTTAGTTAGTTGATGTGCCCAGTCGGGAATTGTTTGGGTCTCGCTCATCTGGGTGACTTTTTAAAAATTTGGTGTGGTTTTTTTTCAGATTGCGGACAGAGAAGACGCGCACCAAAGAGCGGCAGAGGCGGCGAGCGGAGTGCCGCACGAAGGCGGGTCGCCTGGTGGCGTCGGAGGGAAGAGGTGGCTGGTGGCTGTATGGCTACATTAAGATTTGTCTAGGGATTCTTGATTTTTTGAAGGCGTGAAGCTGGACATCAGCACGGGAGGTGACTCAGGCCAGGTGTGCAGTGACTAGTGGGCTGAAGTAGCAGTTATTTTTCAGGTGTCACACTGATGGCTAAGATGCAGGTATTCTTTGTTTGTGTTTTCTAGGTGGGGTGCAAGCATGGCAGCCCAAAATGACGGAGGCTAGGTGAGCAAGCGGCTGAGGTAAAGGAGCAGGAGATAGGAATCTGTGCGGGCAGGCTGCGGTTTTGGGCACCGTCTCAGGCACGTGCCTTTTGCTTTGTTTTTGGCAGGTGCCGCTGGGAGCCTCGGAGGGGCGAAGCCGCGTGCCGAGGAGCGGTCCGAGAAGGTTAGACGCTCGTCAGTTTCTCGTACCAGAGCATTATATGGCAACTCATTTGAGCGTTTCCCTCTGGTTTTGCAGGAGCTGTGTGGCCACTGTTGGAACTGGGTATGCACTTGAGGTGAGTTGGAAAAACAGCGAGGGTGATCCTGGGAATGGTGACTTCCCACAAACATAGGAGTAATTTTGTGTCTCTTGTGTCTCTAGGCGCCACAGGCGATGACAGCTGCGGTGTCAGTCTCTGGAACGAGCAGGTGAGCGGAAAGCCACGGTCGATTACGAGGAGGGGGGTGTTGCGGGAGAGGTCGGTAGTTGAGCAGGCGTGATGCTGACTGGCACTGTTGTATTGTTTGCGTTGTGGTTTTTTTTAATGGTAGCTGATGAAGAGGAACCGAAGCGACCGCAGGACCATCCCGGTTTGCCGACGCACAGCACGCGGGTCTTCCGTCGCGGATGGTTCCGGATCCCCGGCCCTCTGAAAGCTAAGTTGAGGGACCGGGGCTAGGGAGGGAGTGGGATGTAGGAAGGGGGCAAGTTTGAGGGCTGCAGGGGAGGGGTTTTATGGTTAGCGCAGGGGAGAGAGCTGTCTGGGAGCAGCGCCCTTTGGGTGGGCAAAGGGAGCGGGTTGTTTGTCAGCATGATGCTAGCCTGTGCCGGGCAGGGCAGTTCCAGCCTGTGTCTGTGGTATGTTTGTTGTGTATGTTTGTTTTTCTGTGCGTTAGCCCTTCCTCGGGTCTCGGCGCCCTCTTTGCGCTCGAGGGGCACGGCGTGCTTCTCGGGCGCCATCCCTAGGGTCTCGAATGCCCGTACTCGTCGGGGTAGTGCCGATCGGGCGCTTCTTTTCTTCGCACAGCGAAGCTTACGGTGCGGATCGGTCTTGCATGTCAGAAGTTTCCAGCGGATCCCCTCTTCTTGCAGCTTCTTCCCAGGCTGCGGCCGGGACCTCCGCTCTCCAGCCATCCCTTTTCAGGGACCGGGGCTTCCTCCCCGCATCCTCGCGTTCTTAGGTCTCGAAGACCGCTTCTCGCGCATCCGTCATCTCGGTTTTGACCGTAACTTGTTATAACGGGCCATCGCAGGTCCATTCTCTTCCGGGGTTGCCGTAGAGCTTCCTCGCCCGGGCGTCGCGCCCTGTCGGTCGTCTCGCTCGACATTCGTCTCTGGTCCGGGAGTCCTTCTTCTCGCCTGAGAGTTTTCTCTCAGGCTTTGCGTCACATCATTTGTAGAGTTCTGTGTAGCGCTTGGTCTCTGTGTGTTGTGTGTGTTGGGCGTGGAGCTGCTCTGCCCGGGGCTGTCGAGTCAGGGTTAGGTGGAGTAGCAATAAGAGTGTACGCTTAGTATGTTGATATGCCCGGTCTGGAATGGTTTGGCTCTGACTCAGCCTCTGGGTGACTCGTTTAAGAATTTGGTGTGGTTTTTTTTCAGATGCGGACAGAGAAGACGCGCACCAAAGAGCGGCAGAGGCGGCGAGCGGAGTGCCGCACGAAGGCGGGTCGGCCGGTGGCGTCGGAGGGAAGAGGTGGCTGGTGGCTGTATGGCTACATTAAGATTTGTCTGGGGATTCTTGATTTTTTGAAGGCGTGAAGCTGGATATCAGCACGGGAGGTGACTCAGGCCAGGTGCGCAGTGACTTGTGGGCTGAAGTAGCAGTTATTTTTCAGGTGTCACACTGATGGCTAAGAAGCAGGTATTCTTTGTTTGTGTTTTCTAGGTGGGGTGCAAGCATGGCAGCCCGAAATGACAGAGGCTAGGTGAGCAAGCGGCTGAGGTAAAGGAGCAGGAGATAGGTATCTGCGCGGGCAGGCTGCGGTTTTGGGCACCGTCTCGGCACGTGCCTCTGTGCTTTGTTTTTGGCAGGTGCCGCGGGGAGCCTCGGAGGGGCGAAGCCGCGTGCCGAGGAGCGGTCCGAGAAGGTTAGATGCTCGTCAGTTTCTCGTACCAGAGCATTATATGGCAACTCATTTGAGCGTTTCCCTTTGGTTTTGCAGGAGCTGTGTGGCCACTGTTGGAACTGGGTATGCACTTTGAGGTGAGCTGGAAAAACAGCGAGGGTGATCCTGGGAATGGTGACTTCCCACAAACATAGGAGTAATTTTGTGTCTCTTGTGTCTCTAGGCGCCACAGGCGATGACAGCTGCGGTGTCAGTCTCTGGAACGAGCAGGTGAGCGGAAAGCCACGGCGATTACGAGGAGGGGGGTGTTGCGGGAGAGGTCGGTATTGAGCAGGCGTGATGCTGACTGGCACTGTTGTATTGTGTTGTGGTTTTTTTAACGGTAGCTGATGAAGAGGAACGAAGCGACTGCAGGACCATCCCGGTTTGCCGACGCACAGCACGCGGGTCTTCCGTCGCGGATGGTTCCGGATCCCCGGCCCTCTGAAAGCTAAGTTGAGGGACCGGGGCTAGGGAGGGAGTGGGATGTAGGAAGGGGGCAAGTTTGAGGGCTGCAGGGGAGGGGTTTTATGGTTAGCGCAGGGGAGAGAGCTGTCTGGGAGCAGCGCCCTTTGGGTGGGCAAAGGGAGCGGGTTATTTGTCAGCATGATGCTAGCCTGTGCCGGGCAGGGCAGTTCCAGCCTGTGTCTGTGGTATGTTTGTTGTGTATGTTTGTTTTTCTGTGCGTTAGCCCTTCCTCGGGTCTCGGCGCCCTCTTTGCGCTCGAGGGGCACGGCGTGCTTCTCGGGCGCCATCCCTAGGGTCTCGAATGCCCGTACTCGTCGGGGTAGCGCCGATCGGGCGCTTCTTTTCTTGCACAGCAAGCTTACGGCGTGGATCAGTGTTGCATCTCAGAAGTTTCCAGGGGATCCCCTCTTCTTGCAGCTTCTTCCCAGGCCGGGCCGGGACCTCCGCTCTCCAGCCATCCCTTTTCAGGGACCGGGGCTTCCTCCCCGCATCCTCGCGTTCTTAGGTCTCGAAGACCGCTTCTCGCGCATCCGTCATCTCGGTTTTGACCGTAACTTGTTATAACGGGCCATCGCAGGTCCATTCTCTTCCGGGGTTGCCGTAGAGCTTCCTCGCCCGGGCGTCGCGCCCTGTCGGTCGTCTCGCTCGACATCGTCTCCTGGTCCGGGAGTCCTTCTTCTCGCTGAGAGTTTTCTCTCAGGCTTTGCGTCACATCATTTGTAGAGTTCTGTGTAGCGTTGGTCTCTGTCTGTGTGTGGTTGGGCGTGGAGCTGCTCTGCCCGGGGGTGTCGAGTCAGGGTTAGGTGGAATAGCAATAAGAGCGTACGGTTAGTATGTTGATATGCCCGGTCTGGAATGGTTTGGCTCGCACTCAGCCTCTGGGTGACTTGTTTAATAACTTGGTGTGGTTTTTTTCAGATGCGGACAGAGAAGATGCGCACCAAAGAGCGGCAGAGGCGGCGAGCGGAGTGCCGCACGAAGGCGGGTCGGCCGGTGGCGTCGGAGGGAAGAGGTGGCTGGTGGCTGTATGGCTACGTTAAGATTTGTCTGGGGATTCTTGATTTTTTTGAAGGCACGAAGCTGGATATCAGCACGGGAGGTGACTCGGGCCAGGCGTGCAGCGACTAGTGGGCTGAAGTAGCAGTTATTTTTCAGGTGTCACATTGATGGCTAAGATGCAGGTATTCTTTGTTTGTGTTTTCTAGGTGGGGTGCAAGCATGGCAGCCCAAAATGACGGAGGCTAGGTGAGCGAGCGGCTGAGGTAAAGGAGCAGGAGATAGGAATCTGTGCGGGCAGGCTGCGGTTTTGGGCACCGTCTCGGCACGTGCCTCTCTGCTTTGTTTTTGGCAGGTGCCGCTGGGAGCCTCGGAGGGGCGAAGCCGCGTGCCGAGGAGCGGTCCGAGAAGGTTAGACGCTCGTCAGTTTCTCGTACCAGAGCATTATATGGCAACTCATTTGAGCGTTTCCCTCTGGTTTTGCAGGAGCTGTGTGGCCACTGTTGGAACTGGGTATGCATTTGAGGTGAGTTGGAAAAACAGCGAGGGTGATCCTGGGAATGGTGACTTCCCACAAACATAGGAGTAATTTTGTGTCTCTTGTGTCTCTAGGCGCCACAGGCGATGACAGCTGCGGTGTCAGTCTCTGGAACGAGCAGGTGAGCGGAAAGCCACGGCGATTACGAGGAGGGGGGTGTTGCGGGAGAGGTCGGTATTGAGCAGCGTGATGCTGACTGGCACTGTTGTTTGCGTTGTGGTTTTTTTAACGGTAGCTGATGAAGAGGAACGAAGCGACTGCAGGACCATCCCGGTTTGCCGACGCACAGCACGCGGGTCTTCCGTCGCGGATGGTTCCGGATCCCCGGCCCTCTGAAAGCTAAGTTGAGGGACCGGGGCTAGGGAGGGAGTGGGATGTAGGAAGGGGGCAAGTTTGAGGGCTGCAGGGGAGGGGTTTTATGGTTAGCGCAGGGGAGAGAGCTGTCTGGGAGCAGCGCCCTTTGGGTGGGCAAAGGGAGCGGGTTGTTTGTCAGCATGATGCTAGCCTGTGCCGGGCAGGGCAGTTCCAGCCTGTGTCTGTGGTATGTTTGTTGTGTATGTTTGTTTTTCTGTGCGTTAGCCCTTCCTCGGGTCTCGGCGCC